>NC_056747.1:514227218-514269718 GCF_019279795.1 Protopterus annectens | reverse complement strand
TTACTCATAAGAAGAAACCACAGACAAAACATTCCTCATACTTTCACAATTCATCAGAATAAACTTTAAAGTATGAGCCAGAAATTTTAAAATTCCAAAAATCAAAGTTGCAGAAGCATACACTTTTTTTCCATGCTTATCAATAATCATCCCATTCTTGTCAGAAAGAGTAGGACTGTAATTAACCAAAGGTTTAGCATCAGTAGAATTAACTGAAGCTATAGTTGCTGGGTCAGGTTTGGGAAGAGTATAAAAATTTAAAATATTGAGGAACCTTATACATTCTATCTGCCTTTTTAGGGGGAGCAGGCTGACTATCAGGAAAATTGCAGGCAGTGACAAGCACATCCTCCAGAGCTGACAGACTTGGGGGATGGGTGAAGGTTCTGGAAATTTCTTCTATAACAGCTCATACACTTTCTGAGAGACTGAGAGACCACAGTGCTCTCCCACTGAAAACACTGGCACATTCTGGAAACAGACTCAGAGAAACAGAACTCCCCACAGGGAGAATCAGAAACTGAGTTCTCCTCTGAATCTGAACAAGAAAACTGAGGAGAGACCCCTGTATCTGTTCCTTCATCCTCCCGTCCAGATTCAGTATCTGAATTCTCTTCAGGAAAAGAGATATCCCTCTTTCTTTTACCAGAAATTACTTTATAAAAAGGCTCAGTAGCCTGAATTAAACCATTAGCCAGACCCAGTGCACTACTCTTGTCTAAGGAAATTTGAGGAGGAGGAGTAGATACATGTTTAATTTTCTGTTTCTTTTTGATTGGAAAAATGGGACTAATAGTGTTATTAATGGCAGTAGCATCTTCCCCAGTGATGGATGCAACATTCTGACTAAACATGGAGTCCTTCCCTATTCTCTCTATCCTTGCTCACTAAGGGGACCCCGACATCTGCAGATGACATGGGTAATCCCTGATCCACACCGGCTGTAGGTGCTACACCAGAGGTACTAGAGGAAAAAATGAGTGCTCTGAGGAACAAGCTATGGCCACAGCAGAATCATCCACCTGTGGCTGAGGTAAATTGCTAGCCTGCTGTGGTGGCAAAATATGTTTCCTTAATTTTTCTTTCTGTGGTTGGAAGAAGGACCAACCATGGAACTGGGAATTTGTTTCATGGTCAAGCTAAAAATGGTGATCTCTTTTCCAGAGAAAACAAGCAGCAAAAGCCACTAAAATTTTAAAGTCACTTTTTTCACTGAAAAAAAAAACAGATTAAAAAGCACTTCAAAACATTTTGCTAGCCCCAAAAATATATTAAACACAGTTTCTCCACAGAAAAAAATAGTTCCCAATTACTTTAAACAGCGTTTAAACTGACAGAAGAAAGGGTGCTCCCATTTAAGTACAGTTAAGTCTCATAACAGTTCATTAAAATATAAATTCCTAGCTTAAACAGGAAAGTACAAAAAAAATAATTTCTATACAGTAAGAGGTATTTCCCCAAAAGGATCCTACTCTGCCCAGCAATGGAACAGTACAAGCCAACAGTCAATCCTCAGAAGCCTAGACAAGAGCATACTCTTCAGTGTAAGGAAAGCTCTGAAGGGGTTGGCACCCAAACTTATCTTTTTAGTCAGCTCATCTTGAGCTGACTGATGGTTTGAGTGCATGGAAGCTTTGGAAGCTGGATGGCTGCTATATCATTGGCAGGATATAAACCATATAGGTAAGGTTACTGCAGCAGTGATAAATATGAAAAACATGGATCAGAGGCTTTGTCCCTTTACGTAGTTTAATATACACACTCTATAGGAGATTTGTGCCTGGCTCATAGAGCTGTAAGGGATCCATTACTCCATGAATTCTTATACCTCATAAATCAAACAGTCCAGCTAACACCGGGTCTGGAGATCTAAAGCTACTCCAACAAATAAATAAGACAAGGACAAGGGATAAATTCATCATGCGGCACCTACCCCTTCTCTGGAACAAACTCCCTGTCCAAGTTAAGCAGTGTGACACACCGTATGCCTTTAAAAAGGAGCCGGACAACTGGTTGGGCATTCATTAATTCATTCTTCTTGGTATGCCTGTCTCATGGCCCTCCTTGAGAAGAGATGCAGGGCCTAAGGCTGGGTACTGGCAAGGAGGAAATGACCTAGCAGCTCAGTTGCCTTTAAACTTGTATGATCTTAAAATCAATAAATATAAAATAGTTTTATGTTCAACCCTACTTTCTGGTGAGTATTACTTCAGACAAAGAAACAAAGAATTTCTCTATTTTAAGCCTTTATTGGCAAAACTCATACCTGGACTCTCAAGATTCATGACAATCAACTGAAAATCACTGCATCAAATTTATCTCCAGTGAAAATCACAGCAAAAGCCACTAGTAATGAAAAATGGCAACATCAAGTAACAGACACATCAAAACTCAGACAAAAAATAAATTGGACACATTACACAACAAACTAACATAATCAACTTAACCACCATGGGGTTGCTTCATCACCTAGACCCTCTTACTAGAGTGTGTATGTATATATATATATATATATATATATATATATATATATATATATATATATATATATATATATATATATATATATATATATATATATATATATATATATATATATATATATATATATATATATATATATATAGATATATATATATATATATATATATATATATATATATATATATATATATTACACTTAAAAAAAACTTCTAAGGCATATAGACAAAAAACATAGCACACGAACTGGTGGTTTTTAGCGCTTTCATTCCTTAAATATCCTGGAACTTCATCAGAAAACAAGAAATGTACAACAGTGCAAAGTTAAATAATGAACAAAGGGTAATAAAAATGTAATAAAATAGAAACATAACACCCAACTTAGGTTACAGTAACCAATCCTAAATCAAGAGATAGTATGACTAATGCATATTCAATAAGTCTGTTGCAAGCCACTGGTTTCATGGTGAGGCTGTACAAACTATATGTAAGTTAAGCAAAGAAAATGTCTATGACCTGTATAAATTCCAACAATTCTATAGAAAAATAACAATAGAAAAAGGAAACAGTTAGTCTTGCCATCGCTAGACACACACCAAGTTCAAATTGTCATTAAGTCCTGGTGCATAGTCTGCTCCCATTCTACACACACATACACACACACACACACACACACACACACACACACACACACACACACACACATACACACACACACACACACACACACACAAAAGTGCATACTCAAGTGTATAACTAAATATCTAAACACTTAAATGTCAACAATCTAAATATTAAAACAATGAGTGAAAAGTAATACAAGAAGAGGGTAAATGCCCTTTCTCCACTGTTGTGTGACCTTGGAGTTGTTATACTGTATATAATTAGCAGGGATACATGGGGTCTAACCTCCCACATAAGGGTTACAGGGTAGCTTGTCCCCTGTAAAATATTGGTTTGAGATATGTCTAGGTTTTGTAGATATAAAGTTAGCTCCTTCAACATAAAATATAAATCTCTAGGGAAAAAAAAAAAAAAAAAAAAATATATATATATATATATATATATATATATATATATATATATATATATATATATTGAAAAGGATAAGTTAGGAACTCGTTTAAAAAGCCTTACTAAACAAATAAGCCAAGTATGACTGAAAATAAATGCTTAAAGTAGGATAAAGGTTTTGGTGTAGAGTAGTCCTGAAAAGGTTTTATGCCTAGTGATGTAGTCCTAAGAAATCTTTCATCCTTATATAAATATGATTCTTATGTCAGTGATCTTCTTTAAGGCTTGAAGAAAAAAGGAATCACTGTAGTACCTGAAATTATAACCTGCAAAGGTGACAGGTCAGCATATTGAGACTAGGATGCAAGAATTTGACATGTTGCACCTGTAATAAATTGAAATGGAGCAAGGGCCCATGAGATCTAATGGTAGGGGTATCTGATAAATCCAGAGTTGTAGAAATATGTGTTAGCCAGGTTCACCTCAGAACCATGGCATGTCTTTATTTTATTTTATTAACTAGGTAAGTAGACTGGTCATCAAACCCTTTTCCACCATGACCCAGGCCCAAAAGGACAAGAGTGAAATATAGGATATAACTGTATTAAAGTAAGTTGCCAGAATAAATAAAAAAGAGAAGAGAGTTGAGTACAATAGAGCAGACATGTAAGTCATGTACCACTTACAGGAGTGGTATAAAATGTGCACTATTTACAGAATAGAATGTTTAAGTCTGTCTTCCACATAAATATAAAACAATATTAATAAGCTCTGCTGTATTACATTAACTGAATCAATTATAGCACCTGGTGCTGGTTTCTAACAATTATCTTTGAAGCAAGTAGAGGTAGCTTTCTTCAAGACAAGCTCTTCTAATTTAGACTTAAACAAGTCCAATGTATTTTGTTTCCTTACATCACCAGAAAGGTGATTTGGCTCTCTTACACATGCTAGAGGTGAAAATGGTTGAGCATCAGTAGCACACGAGAAAAAAAAAGATGAACAGCATTACACCGAATGCTGTTTCCATTAGGAAGTCATTGATGGTGCAGTTTCTAAGTGTGTGCTGACAATGATTCACTTGTTTATTGAGATTACTCATTCTTTGAGATGGTGCAACCATGGAGTTGGTATATATAAGTTCAGGGTAGGGAGTCTGGACTTGTCTCCACATTGAGGGGTATGGGGGTCTTGCCCCTCTCCCGTAAAAAAAAACACTAAAATGGATTTTTTGACCCTTCCTAGTTTCAGGTATTTTTATTGTCCCTTCCAGCTTATAGGAAGCTGGCATTTGATAGTAAAACTAGGTTATTCCAAACCACAGAGCCAACCTTTGAAAATGCCTTTTCCCCAGAGAGGCTACTTCAAAATCTTCCCTAAGGATCTTATTTTGTCATCGAATGAGTAATTTGTTTTAAATTGGATGTATGTGTGAAGAACTAGTGGCATCACTGGCAGCAAATGTGACACAGCCACTGTTACCACTCCCCCAAATGTGAAAGAGGGGTGTCATCACTGACACTTAGGGAAAAGTATGAAATGGCACCATTCTCTCCACAAAGGGTGAAGTGACAACAAGAAAGTACACACGTCTGTTTCAGCAAGCCACCAGAATGCAACCTGGCACCAAGAACATAGAGGGAATATGCACTGTTGTCCTGGGTATAAGTCTCCAACCTTCATATAATGTAGACTGCATAATGTGCACTTACAGAAGAACACGAAAAATATATTGTGAAACAATATTTCCCAGTACTCCTCCAGCCATGATAACCATCATCTCTAGAGAATCAGCAGATTTCATTGTCCTTTGAAATCTGAAAAAAAAACAAAGTGACTCCTTTTTATCATGTGAGCATATAACTGCGGACAGGAACAAAAACATGACAGGAACAGAAACAAAAACACAGCAAAAATAGAATGAATTCTTCTTCCTACAGTCAGGCTTCAGCACGTTTCATAGACATTCCCTTGAGTCTAGCCCAGTGCAATAATGTAGAGCTGCTGTTTATTAGTAACCAGCTAAAATGGTCCCAAAAGCCATACTGGCAGGTATAGTTGTCTGGCAAAAGGCCAAATCTGTAGATTTTATTTATTGCTGTCTGCAATTTGTGTTTGTTTGTGCTTGAATGAAACGTAATTAGGGGAACTGTATATTTAGTTTTGGGTACGAGGACTTTTTTGTTAAGAACAGTAGGAAAGAGGAGCTGAGAAATTTTGTAATATAGCTTTAGTTGAGTGAGTGTTTTGCTAACTACCTTGTCTGTTTGTTGTCGAAAAGTTAGTGATGGGTCTAAGGTTATCCTAGATATTTTTGTTGTGAAACAGATGGTAAAGCATTGTAATAATTGTCAATGACTAGAAAAGGAATCTTTTCAGTTTCTGTGGTACCAAAGGTCATAGTATTGGACTTGAATAGATTGATGGTCTAGTGTTATGTGTCTTGTTACAGAACGCAGTAAAGCTGGTTTGCAGTTTTTGTTGTGGGCTGCTAACATTATTGCTGGATTCAAGGAATAACATATCATCAGTGTACATGACTATACTAAGAGTGGTAAGGTCACTAGACAATTTGCTAATTACTTGGGAAAAGAGAAGGGCTCTAAGCACTGAACCTTGAGGCACCCCAGTAGTTAAAAGTACACCATTCAGAGAGGTAGTTATCAGTGTACACCTGGGAAGTCCTGTTTCCAAGTTAACTGAATTGTCATTGCCCAAGTTAAAGTTGTGTAGTTTCTGCAGAATAAGACTATGGTTCACAGTTTCAAAGGGTCAGGTCATCAGAAGTGTAGGTAGGGTGGGTCAAATGGGGCAGCCACCCAGGGTCCAAGGGGTTAGGGCATGCAATCAGTAGTTGCTGATGGGGTTTTATTGCAGTAATTGGTACAGGGCTGAAGCACTTAAATGCTTAGCGAGTGGTATGGTAACTGTAGCAAAATGCTTGCTGAAGTGTATATTTGTATTTGAAGCAAATGGTTTGCTACAGTTTAAAGCAGAAAAGGTTTTCATTTTTTTCTGTCCTCAACATAAAAGTTGAGGAGGGCATGTCTAGAATAATGGGCCTTGCTCTTTAGTGGTGATCTAGATTAGAAAAGGTACCTTTTTTGAAATGTAGCAGCCATTCTAAGAAAAGATGCCTGTAACTTTGAAAAGCTTGCCTCTGATTTTGGATTAAGTCCTATAGGGCTTTTTTGACATCTTTTACTGTTAGGTCTTTGAAATTAAGTTGGATTGTATGCCACAATAGTGTAAAGTTGGGAGTCACCTGTTGAATTCAAACCATGGAAGTGGATAGTTGAGGTAGACTTTTTTTATTATATCTTTGTATTATTGTAAGTAAGAATTTTTATTTGCAAACATCGGGTTATCTTTGGAAGAATTGTTAGCTTTGGGCTGAGCTGGATCTGTAGTACTCCTAAGTGCTTTAGTTACTTCCAAAAATGCTTGAGATAAGAAGAGAGAGAGTAACTTGTCTTTTTCCTTAGAAAAGTAGCCTTTACTGAATCTGTGGATATTCTGACCTTTTTCCTCAGCTGAAGATATTCTTGGTTTACGTGTTTGTTTAAGGTCTGTTGTTTCCAAACCTACCAGGCGTTGTCCCTTGTTTTAAGTACTTTTTTAGTTCAGTAATAGTTTGTCATGGGCAAATTTTCTGTCAGCCATCTTGTCATAAAAAGGAAGACAGTGTACTATACAAAATTTATCAAGAAATAGTGCAGTGCACTGCTTGCATCAGCTAGGCTATATAAAGATCAGTCTATGGAAAGTAGTTCTACATTCAATAAGTGTTGTTTTGATTCTGCAATTGATCTGTAAGTTAAGACCTGAGGGGGGTTTCTTTTTGATTTCAAGGATAATACAGACAAGGCAGTGATCACTTAAGTTACTTAGAAGGCTAATTATTTGTAAACATCTATTTGTGATGTTTGTAACGATTAGGTCAAAAGTTGAGTCATTCCCTATTTGTAGATTTAATCTGGTAGCCTGTTGCTCTAATTGCTTGATATACTCATGGGTTCATAGCTGAATACTTGGTTAACTGTCTTGAAGGGCCATTTTAAGCCTAGCCAATAACCTGAGGTCAAAATCAAACCCTGTCTGTTGTGTCTATGAGGTGATGACCTTAACCATTATGCCAGACCCACCCACTCAAGGTCATGGTATAGGAGCATTTTGTTAAGGGTGTGTAATGCCAGAGAGGAGGTGGCATTTATGTTGTAGTAAACAAACAAGTGGAAGCACTCGAAAGTCACTAATAATATCAAAAGAAATGCTGTAATTACGGAGACAGCAAGCACGAACTGAATAATAATATATTCACTTTATTCTCCACGCAAATAAAAAAAAACACATGAACGCCTTGAATACAGCCATGCGTTTTTGACCACACAGTTCAGACTTCATCAGATGAATGAATTAATTACCTTAATTGCATTTATACACCTTTTAAAATAATAGACCAATGAAATCCCTTAATTTCATTTCAAATACACAAATCATTCCCTACATGGGCTCATAAATATTTATTACTACAATTACTTTCTATTCTTGTGGATTCAGCTTAAATAATTACTAACTTTAAAAATATTATTAAAATCATGCTAATAAATACATTTTATTACATTAAGTACTTTAAAACATCAACCTTAAATATTACTTAAAATACAAGAACAAATCTTTTAAGGAATAAAGTGCTTATAAGTGCAATGTTTATGTGATTCCTTTCTTTACTAATACAAAATGTGAGGGAACAGCACCATCTATTGTCATAAAAAAATATTACATTGATATTTGTGGGGAAAACGGAGCGAACACTAAAAAGAAGAATATATGAACACATTTATGATATATCTAAAGGTAAAGAAACAAATGCATTATTTAAACACTCTAGAGTATGTGTAGGTTACAAATTCTCCTTTTTAGTTTTGGAGCAGATCAAGAATGACATCAGGGGTGGCCCATGGGAAGAAAGAATAGAGTGTAAAGAATTATGGTGGCAAGTAACCCTGGAAGCGGGAAAATTCCCAGGGTTAAATGACTATCTTTCCATTTTGCCACTATTAAAGATAAGGGCTACAAAAATGTAAAGAAGAAAAAATATCAATGTAATATTTTTTTATGACAATAGATGGTGCTGTTCCCTCACATTTTGTATTAGTAAAGAAAGGAATCACATAAACATTGCACTTATAAGCACTTTATTCCTTAAAAGATTTGTTCTTCTATTTTAAGTAATATTTAAGGTTGATGTTTTAAAGTATTTAATGTAATAAAATGTATTTATTAGCATGATTTTAATAATATTTTTAAAGTTAGTAATTATTTAAGCTGAATCCACAAGAATAGAATGTAATTGTAGTAATAAATATTTATGAGCCCATGTAGGGAATGATTTGTGTATTTGAAATGAAATTAAGGGATTTCATTGGTCTATTATTTTAAAAGGTGTATAAATGCAATTAAGGTAATTAATTAATTCATCTGATGAAGTCTGAACTGTGTTGACGAAAACGCATGGTTGTATTCAAGGCGTTCATGTGTTTTTTTTATTTGCGTGGAGAATAAAGTGAATATATTATTATTCAGTTCGTGCTTGCTGTCTCCGTAATTATAGCATTTATGTTGTAGTACCCAGTTATGATAGTATTATTTGAGGCACCTGTAGAAAACAAGTCTGTCAGCATCTCTGAAGGTCTGGGACTGAGGTGGATGGAGGGACATAGTTAATTGCTATGTGCATGTTGGTATGCCCACCTAGAGCAAGATCTGCTAAGATCCATCTGGGGCTTTTATCATTTTTACACTTTGAGACTGGTCAAACAGTATGACTGTCTTGAGCTACTTCATGTCCAGTTAACTACAGGCAAAGCCCCTACCACATCATAGCTAGCTATAGGTCTCCCACCATGAAACAGGGAAAGCATGCCACATGGCTGGACTTACTGGAGTCACTTGTCATACAGCCCAACACCATACTCATGAGTGATTCTAACTATTCTACCATTGACTAGGAAACATACATGACCACAAACATGTTGGCTCAGATGTTCTTGGACTTTGTCAGTGCAAATGCTCTGGAACAGTTAGTCAGCATACCCACAAGAAGCTGAAAAGTCCTGGACATAGCACTCACTAACATGGGAGAGCATTGCACCCCCCCATATGATGTTCTCCTTGGTAAGATCTGACCATAAATCAGTCTTGTTTGATGTAATTATAAGACCAGATACCCCATCAAGCTCAAAAATGCTAAGAATTTTTCAAAAACAAATTACCTCCTATTAAGTGATAGTATAAGAAGTTTCAAAGCCCCTCTCGAACACAGATAACATGTACTCCTATGCATAGATGTATACCAATGCCCTGTATAATGACTTAAGCAGTTGTATAGAATTAGCTGTACCTAAAAGGATTATAACTAGGTTTTGCTGAAAAAACAAGACACCCTAGTGGACCCCTGGTATAAACAGGTTATGCAACAAGAGAAAGAAACTAATGTCCAAGAAAAGAGAGAACTGGCTTAGCAGAGGAAGAAATCCCTCATTAGCTTAAACAAACAAATTAGAGATCTTGTCAAATTCTGAAAAGCAAATTATGAAGCAAAAATAGCCTCTCTAGCTAAGGATAATCACAAAGCATTCTTTAACTATGTCAAAAATCTAAAATGGAATGCCTAGCTATGCGCTGAACTGGTTGTGGATGGCACCAACCATACTCAACTAGAGGTAATAGCCAACCCTCTAGCGAATAGATTTGGAGCAAACTTCACCCCCATCCCCTCCAGTCATCCCCCAAAGTATACCTGCCACCATTCCTCAGTCTGTTATCTCAAGAGAGCAGGTCATCTTGGCACTCTCCACGGCCAAAAACATGGCATCAATGGGAGAAGACAACATTCTAGGTTGCCTTTTAAACAACTTAAAATATGACCTAGCAGACCCACTTGGATCCCTGTTTAACCACAGCCTGTGAACTGGCTATGTCCTAGCAGAATGGAGGACAGCAACAGTAATCCATCTGCACAAAGGGAAACCATAAACTCATACTGGGAATTATAGGCCCATAAGCTTGACTAGCCTCATCTGCAAGGCCATGGAAAGAATCATTATGGACCTTATTAACAAGGACATAGGTAATCTCCAAACTCTGGACCCAGCCCAGTTCAGATTTGTTAAACATGGTTGACTTCTTCGAGAAAGTCACCAAGGCCCTGGATGAGGGAAAGAGAGTGCACACTGCCTATCTTTACCTAGGCAAGGCATTTGACACAATCCCTCACTCAGATGATATAGAGAAACTCTCCCAATTGGGAATTAACCCCTATATTACCAGATGGGTAGCCAACTGGCTCACCGACCAGACACATACTGTCAAAGTGGGTGACTTCACCTCTAGCAAAAGACCAGTCACCAATGGCATACCACAGGGTTCTCTGCTAGGCCCGTTACTGTTTGGAATTTATTTCTCAGAAGTTCAGGCAAACTTGGATGGCCTGTGGCTGACCAAGTTCGCTGATGGTTGCAAATTGGGAGCAATCGTTGAGTCTCCCAATGATGGTAATATACTGCAGACAGGATTAACACAGACAAATGATTGGTGCCAAGGCCCAAATTAAAACTAAATGCAAAAAAATGCATTATTATTCCCTTTAGGAAATCTGATATCCCTGCTAATTATTATGGACATCACCCCCCCTCCCAAGTGTAGACCCAGTGGTAAGTGATCTGGCTACTCAGGTTGATAGCAATCTAAACTTTGACCACCATGTATCCACAGTATTAAGGAAATCCTTCTATGTGGCACATTTTATAAGTAAAGGCATCATATCTAGATCAAAGGATGTTATAATTCCTTTATAATTGACCCTCATCAGACCAATAATTGAGTACAATGTTCCCTTTTGCATATACCTCACCAGATACCTGCAACAATTGGAGAGACCACAGAGGTTTCTCACCAAGAAATTACAGGGTACACAAAACAAGCCTTATGCAGAAAGTCTGAAAGCCCTGTCACCATATTTTGTCTCCTCTGGGGTGACCTGTGCCTGACTTACAGGGCAGTCTCTGACCTGGCCCTGATGGAAATGCTACACATTCAAAAATCAAACTGCAGGAGGGTTAGTCACTCCAGGGATCTTAACCTAGCCTATGACATGAACAGGTCATGCTGGGGGAAATAGATACATCCCCAGAGACTGCCACTTCTCTGGAACAAGAGTCCAGTTCATGAGAAACAGAACTCCTCCCTGACCCTCTTCAAATGCAACCTAGATCAATGGATGGGTGACCACAAATTCACTCCTGGGGTGGTCTCCATGTCCCTCCTGGACAGAAGAAGTTGGTATTAACCACCATAGACCCTTACCACTGCAAACTTCACTCACCTAACCACCGACAATTGGGGCAACTAGGGATAAATATGGCAAGGCTTATAAGGGCCCGAGGGCCATTAGCCCCGTAACCTCCTATGAACCTATAAGAAGAATTACAGTACCACCATCATGCCTTTTTCCCAGTCTGTTATCCCTAAATACCATGAAGTTGGATTGGATGTATTGGGAAGGGCAGAAGTTGTCCTTCAACCATATTTATGTGATGCCTAATGTGTGTGGAGGTTTTTTTTTTTTGAAAGAAGAAAGGCTTCAAAGCCAGACTGCTTATTACTTAAAGTTCCAATATTCATGCAATGTGTTCTAAATTATTGATTTCTGATGGGAATAGGAGTGTTGTTTTGTGAAATCTGGAGTCTCTGGTTCAGGGGAATGTGTGCTGTTTAGGTATACTGTGCTGTGCTGTGATTTGTGAGTATATCACCAGCCAGAAGTATTTCAAATGATAAGCTAATAGAGAAGATGAAAGTGGAAGTATGCGTGAATAGGGAGGGGGGGTGATTGGAGCAGCTGATTAGGTATAAGTTAATATGAGGTGGGTGAGAATGGGAGTATGATGGGGACTAAAGTAGTAGAATGGTAAGAATTTTGACCACCTTGCAAGCAGTGCAGTCCAAGAAAAAAATATTTGCAATGTTGCAACAGTTTAGCAAAAAGTCTGCTATACAGTACTGTTAAGTCCTGGAGCTTTTAACTTAAGAAAACAAAAGTGTGGGGGTTACAGTTACTTGGCAGTTGTGTAACACATGGATCAACCTAAGGCTTAGTCTGCTAGCTTCCTGCATATAGGGACAGTAAGGGGTAAACCCCAATAGTCCTCACCAGATAAGACTATATTTACCAGTATACGACCAATACCTTCATTTTTTTATTACAATGCTAGGGGAAAAGTTTTGGGTCAGTTATCTAAGAAGAGTCCAGTAGACCAACAGGGCAAGTTAGTCATCTGTGGCTTACCCTTTGTCCCACAGGAATGGAGGACTGCAACAGTCATTCCTCTCACAAGGGGGCCCGCCACCTTACCCAGGGAACTGCAGACCCTTAAGCTTGACCAGTCTTATCTGCAAGGCCAAGAGAGAATTATCATGGATCTGATCAATAACAACACAGAAAATCTGCAAACACTGGAGCAGACCCAGTTTGGATTTGTCAAAGGGAGATCTTGCCTGCTTAATCTGATAGACTTCAAGAAAGTCACCAGGGCCATGGATGAGGGTAAAATGGAACACATGACTTATGTAGACCTGGCCAAAGCTTTTGATATGGTACCCCACTTGAGCATCATAGATAAACTTACTGAGTTAGGCAGAAGCCCCTACATCTTCAGATGGATATCAAACTGGCTCAGTGACAGGACACATTGTCCATATAGGTGAATCTACTTCCAGCAAGAATCCTGTTACTACAGGTGTCCCCCAGGGCTCAGTGTTGGGACCCCTCCTGTTTGGTATATACTTCTCTGAAATGAAGGCCAATGTTGGGGGCCTCTGGCTAACCAAGTTTGCTGATGGCTGTAAGCAGGTAGAGCAATCACTGAATCCACAAATGATGCTGACATCCTACAAGCAGGCTTATAAATGGCAAACAACTGGTGCCAAAACCATGGTCTGAGACTAAATGCTAAAAAAATCCATAATTATACCCTTTGGTAAATCAGATATCCCTGTAAATTAAAATATTGATAGCACACCCCTAAAAATAGACCCATTGGTGAAGGTCCTAGGAACACAGATCTATAGTAACCTAAACTCTGGCCACCAGGTGGCTACGGTAGTGAGGAAATCCTTCTGTGTGGCTCAACTTATAAGTAAAGGCATAGCATTAAGATCAAAGGAAATCATGGTGCCACTGTAATCAGCCCTCATCAGGTCCATAATCGAGTACAATGCTCCCTTCTGCATGCACCTAACCAGACATTTACTCCAGTTGGAGCAGCCTCAGAGGTTTCTTACTGAAAAAATACAAAGTGTAAGACATGTCTTATGCAGACCGACTAAAGGCCCTATCCCTTTACTCCACCTTATATCGTTTATTGGGAGGTGACTTATGCCTCACCTACAAGACATTCTCTGATCCATCCCTGATGAAAATGTTACATATTTATAAGAAAAATTATATGAGGACTACATGTTCCATCGATCTGAACCTTATTTGTGACTCTAACAGAACTTGCTGGAGAGCCACATTAGTATCCTAAAGGCTACCTTGTCTATGGAATAAACTTTCCATCTTTGTCAGACAAAGCCCATCCTTCACTCTCTTCAAAAAGAATTTGGATAAGTGAATGGGGAACAATCAATTCACTTCTGGTGTACTACACACTATGCTGATGCTACCCTATTCCATATCTGGGGAATTAAGATATAATATTGTCATGTCCTGGCTAGGCATGTAAAGAGTCTTGTGCCATTAGCCCAGTATTCACCTATGAACCTATGCACCTAATAGGTAGCCAGAGCAGTCTCAGTTGTCGTTTGGCAAAAATACAGTATTTCTGCAAGGGCGTTCTTCCAGGAAATTCATTATGAAGGCTGGTAGGAAACCGTGAACCTACATTCTGAGAGTTAACCAGGAGGACTGAGATAACTATAATAAAACACCATAAAATATTTTAAAATCATAGATATTAACTTTGAGGGCCATGGTGGTGGAGCAGTTAGCATTGTCCCCTCACAGCAAGAGGTACTCCCATTCGATTCTCGGCTGGAGCGCCTTCTGTGTGGAGTCTGCATGTCCTCTCCGTGGTCAAATGACGTCTAAAAACATGCAGGTAGGTGCGTGAATGGGTGTGCCTTCTTTGAAGATTGGGCGTCGGGCTGGCACCTTGGCACAATACAAATCCACTGCCAATCATTAGCAGACCGGAGTTCTGCTGTGGTGACACCTAACCAGGAAAAGCCAAAAGAAGACCCTTTGTACTATCTGTAAATTAGAACTAAGAAGTCTTTTAAGTAAAGCAGTCTGCTATTATATTTACAGTGTCCTGAAAAATCCATTTATTTATTTATTTATTTATTTATATTTGTTGACCGGGAGTGTCCGACTGGACGTAGGTCCATTTTCAGCAGAGGCCCGGGGAGAAAAGCTCCACAGTTAAAATAAACAGACAGCAGTTACATTGGATTACATAGCGATTAACAATTTACATAGCAATTACTTACAACATATTTACAGATGAAGAACATAGTACATCAGTAGACAACTAGAATCTTTATCTGTGAAGTACATAACAGACATTAACAAATGTTAAAATAAGAAGTCCCTGCTGTATAAGTACTAGGCTTATGAGCATCTGAGCTTGCTATAATCAAGGTAGTTAGTGGAGTGGAAAGAAAGCTAGTGTTTGGATGGGGTGGGTGATATTAGAGTGGGAGTTGCAAGGGCATAGCCAGCATGTTTTTAGGTGCGGTTTTAGTAAAGTTTTGAAGTGGGTGCATGATGGTACGGAGGTAATTGTGGGTGGGAGGGAGTTCCATAATTTGGCTATGGCACAAGAGAACAGTGCTTCACCAGCAGAGTTATTGGCTTTAGTGATCTGCAAGTGATTTTTGTTGCTGGATCTTAGTGGTCTGGTGGTGCGATAGGGTTGGAGTAGATTCCGGAGGGATGGGACATTTAATGGATGGTTTACTAGTTTGTGGGCGAGTGAGAGTTGATACCATTGAAGGAGGTGAGGGAATTCAAGCCAGCCAGGTTCAGCAAGTGAGAGACAGTGGTGACTACAGTAGGATGCCCCTGTGGCGAATTTGGCAATTTTGTTGTAGCAGGTCTCTAGCTTGTTTAGATCGCATTGCCTTAGGTTGGTATATACTGGAGAGGCATAAAGTAGGGTGGAGATAAGCTGGGAATTTGCTATTGAAATCTTTGCTGCTTTGGTGAGAAGATGCTTATTTCTGTATAATGCTCCTAGTTTTTTGTGGACTTTTTTATGGTCATGGATATGTGAATGTCAAATTTTAGTTTATTGTCTATTTCCACTCCTAGCAATTTGGTGTGTTCAGTTGGATATATAGTGGTGTTGTCTTTTGCTGTGATGTTAAAGTGAGAGTTGTTTTGAGTATGTTTGTTGGGTTGGAAGATGAGTAGTTTAGTTTTGTTTGGGTTGAGTATTAATTGGGCATCGGATAACCAAGTTTCAACAGAGGAAAAGGCTTCCTGTGTGACTTTTTGCAGTTTGGGTAGGGACTGGGCTGAGCAGATGATGGTTGAGTCATCTGCGTATTGTATGAGTGTGCCATGTGTGGTGGCAGAGGCTAGATTATTTGTGAAAATAGAGAAGAGTAGGGGTCCAAGGATGGATCCTTGGGGAACCCCTATGGAGACAGGTAGTTGGGGAGATATGTCATTCTGCCATACAACGGATTGTTGGCGGTCAGACAGGTAACTCTGAAACCAGTTGGTGACTGATTGTGAGAAGGCTAGGTTATTGAGGACAGAGATAAGTTGTTTGTGTGGGACCATGTCAAATGCTTTAGATAAGTCTAGGAAAGTAGCAGAGGAGCAATAGCCATTGTTTTTATGCTGAAGGATAGTGTTAGTAAAGGAGAGTAAGGCAGTGGTGGTGCTATGGTTTGGTCAGAAACCATGCTGAGTATTGGAAAGGAGGTTGTTAGTAAGGAGGTAGTCTGAGACCTGAGAGTGTATGCATCTCTCTAGTATTTTGGAGAGTGGAGCGAGAATAGCTATGGGGCGGTAATTGGTTAGTTCTGTGGAGGGTCCGCCTTTGTGGAGGGGAATTATATGTGATACTTTCCACAGTGTGGGAACATAACTTTCTGACAGAGATCGGTTAATCAAGATGGATACTGGGTAGGCCAGAGCATCAGCTGCGATTTGTAGGTATTCACTTGTGAAAAATCCATGGACCCAATTTGTATGTGTAGGTCCGTTATCTTTGTGTTTAAAGAATTTGATAGCTGATTCTGCAGACTTGGCATGTATACTGCTGATAGTTAAGTTCTGCAGAAAATTCCAGTTTGAAATACAAAGTGTCTGTTCACAAGTTGGAAAGAGTTAGTTCCAAGTTGATTATTTTTGTAGCCAAATATTTTTGAATTTGTTTTGTAGATGTTCTAAGTAAAAATGTTCCTAAAAAGTAGTCAGTGATCTGTTGTCTGCTTTTATTTCTTTAGAATCATGTGAACAAACATTTATTTATGCGACCAGTTACCCTGGGTAGGCAGATTGTTGAGGTGAGCTCTCTGAGTATAATCTGAAATGTCTGTTATTAGATGATGCACTCTTGTGAAAGAATTAAGGCGATTCATATGGACTTACTGCAATTATTGTTAAGTTTTTGGTACTGGGGAATAAAATAGTAGTAAAGGCTCAGGACTTTACTATTAATATCAAGGAGAATTATAATTGCAAGCCTAAATTCATTGTGTACCTAGTATTATGTAATTCTTGCGATGGATTCTACATAGGAAGAACTATACATAGCTTTCATCGCAGAATTTATGAGCACCTTAGGGCAGTAGAAAAACTGGATGTAACTAATGCCCTAGCAAGACATGTTAACTGTCTTAACAGAGCTAAAGTGAGTTTTAGTTTTACTGTTATTGACCAAGTTTTAAATGCAGACAAGAAATGGGCTGCAGAAGTGGATTTAAACTGGAAGGAATATGCTTGGCAAATGAGGCTAAACACAGGTGTAGATCCAGGTATGAATGATATGGAAAACTTTAAAGCAGTGTTATGTAAGAAAGGGTTAAAACACTGCTAATGTTTTTGGTCATGTGACATGAGCAAACTATAAATGTGAATTCTGTATGTGTGACAACCAGGTCTGAAGAAGTTCTTTGTGAATGAAAGTGCTTACCGGTTGTTTTTTGTTTTAATAAATATTGAGTGTTTTATTGTCATTCGAATTGCATATTGGATTTATTACATATGGACAAGATGTTACTTTCCAACACAGGGTTTTCTTTACATAAATGTGAACAGGAATCATCTTCTACAGGAATCAGTAGACTGACTACAGACAATTCTAAGGAGTCATGGGTCAACATCATGCAGTCCTCCATGAAATACTAAAAGGATACAAAATGATATATACCCTAAGACTTTCAGATACTGTCTCATTTTAAGAAATATACATCGTATTTGTTGCAATCTCAGTCAGACCTGATAAAAATAGGACTTCTCTGTGATTTGTCAGAACCCTTGGCCTTTTGATTGGCATATACCCACTATATTTTTTAGATGCAGCTGATGTTTTTTTTTTCTGTAAAAGAATGCCTTGTTTTTTCTGTACTTTCTAGTCTACAGTAGTATCGTCAACGAGGTGTCCAACCTATACATTTTTTTATCTAAATAGTACTGCTAGTAGACAGACATTGTATAGGATCCTGGATATGCACCACTACAGAAATCTGGCTCAAAACCATAAGGCTCAATATTTCATTATTATAACAACTGAAAGATTAGATATATATCACTTTAATAACCATATGTATCTAATATTCCAGGTTTCATCAAAAAGGCAAGATTGCTAGAGGAAAGGCTTAAGTACATTGATTAGAGGTGACAAAAGCAGGTAGTAACAAGATGGCAGTAAGATGTTTTGTATGAAGATCAAACAAATCATTTGTATATGTGTTATATATTCTATCAGACTCTTTTGGGGTAGGTGTATAGCAAGCTTGCCACTGACTGTTATTAATCAAAATGCTGTGAGAATTAAGGCAGATAGAGCTGATTCATGTAAAATGACCACCTCAATGGAACTGAACAGGGAGGTATATCTTTTAATTTCACTATTACTATCATGGACCTTTGCAGGTACCTGTGAAGGATCACATACCTTTATTCTAATATAGACTGGTGTCAGTCCAACTAAGGTACCAACATAGTTGATATTGTTGTCAATGTTAAAATGTCCTCAGTGAGAATAATGCAACCAAAAGATGGCTGTTTAATGTGAGTAGTTAGTGAGTGGTACTCCAGTTTACTTTCAGCCAATAAATATAATAAAGGTTGTAAGGAAAGTCACCAGGACGACCACAGCAAGACAAAAGGTTTGTTCAAACCCAGCACGGCACAACACAGAAAACACCATATCTTATCGTGTCTTATCTTTAATGAAAACGTATAATTAAATGGAACGTTAATGTATGGTGTTTTCTGTGTTGTGCTGTGCTGGGTTTGAATAAACCTTTTGTCTTGCTGTGGTCATCCTGGTGACTTTCCTTACAACCTTTATTATATTTATTGGTTGGTTTCAAGGTTGTGTTTAGCTTCGTTTTACATTTTTGGATTACTTTCAGCCAAACTATCCATCTTTCTGTCTTTTTTAAAAATGAAGGAGAAAGAATTCTTCATACTCTGGATGTCCATAGACAACACCGATGCTATTTAACAGAAAAAAAAAAAACATTTAGACATTCTGATCAAGTAAAAAAAAGGACATCCAGTGTCAAAGCAGACAATTTCCAAATGGTTGTCCCATTCTATTTTATATAGTTACTCCCACCATAAGAAGTAAGTTCTAGGCAGGGTTAATGCATATTCTACTAGTCTCTTGGCTTCTTCAGTGGCTTTTTGGAAAGGATCGGCTCTTGATGCATTCTAGAGGCAGAAAATATTGGTCCTCTATAGATAATTTCACAAAGTATTGCAAACTAGACTCCTTTTTCAGGTCAAGAGCAGGCTTTGCTAGGACCATTCTCCAGGGGCTCCTTAGGCTTCATCCTTCTTTCATCCAAACTCTCTAAACTTCAGTAATCTACCTATATAGCTTAGGCTACTGCAGCAGTGATCTATTGATAAACATATTATAGTTGTATAAGTAAATTTACTCTAACTGTAGATGTTAGTATATATGACTTCTGCAATAGCCACCCCCCCCCCACCCCAAACCCTTTATTTGGGTATGCTTTTGTTTGCCAGGGTGACAACATTGATTTTTACATACCAAGCACTGACGTGTTTCAGGGTTATAGTCTCCCTTCTTCAGCTGGTGTGAAAGATCTGTAGGGCTTGGAGCCCAGATTGTTGATTTTCCCCTTTGCCTGCTGAAGATGTCAGTGGTCTGGGTACATGGAGGGTGCCCTAAAGCCATGGAAACTGTCTGACCATTATATTCTGGGCAGGATATAACCCATATAGCTTTGGCTACTGCAGCAGTGACCTATCTGAACATATACTGTTATGGCATGTTTACTCACAGCTGTACTTTATTGCAAGCAATTACTGTAACCATGACGTAGAAAGTTGGGAGACAGGGGGATAGAGAGGGTTTGAGAGAGAAGACAAGAATTAATTTGGGGATAGAGGCTACAAGAGAGCAAGCTAGTAGCAATGAGGCAATTGGCAAGCAATATATAAGCATGACAAGGGACATGGTACAGTGTTACGTATGGAGTGAGGGAAGAATAGAGGCATAAGAAAGATGTACAAGAGGGAAGTAACTATGGCACAATGACTAGAATATAAAAGAGTAAAATAGGAAGAGAAATGAAAGGTAATGAGAAAGTCACTCGCTGCAGCAAGTTAGTGCTTATATACAAAACAGCTGATGAATGTCCCAATGAACCAAACATAAATCACTTAAGTAATGAATGTTTTACTAAATACCTACATTTGTGGCAGCATTTTTATGTACAATTCAAAATAAGACTATCTGTTATCTGAATGAACACTGTAAGAATTTATAGAATAGTATCGAGATTAGGTATTTTGAGGATAACTTTGAAACTTTATTTTGAGACTAATTTTCTTAAGGCTAGTAACAGTTTATTCTGCTATTTTGATGTGCATACCCCACACATGAAATAATTAAATTTGTTAGCAGATGATCTGACAAGTGACAACAGTAACACAGTTCAGCACATAATTAGATTATTTAAGTATGAAGACACAGTGGCAATCAGAGCAGGACAATTATTATGGAAAAGCAGTCTGTGAGACAATGTCAGCTGGATTAGTTCCATCTGACTGGGCAGCTCAGACAGCTGTATTTCGTTAGTACCAGTGTGATGTACCACCAGCTGAAAACTGTGCAGTCATATTGCAGTCTTATTTAAGTTTACTGGAGCCCACCCTAGAAGAAGTAAGAGCAGCACTAAGGAAGATGAAGTCAGGGAAAGCAGCAGGCTCAGATGAGGTCACAGCAGATATGATAAAGATGATGGGTAACATTGGGGAGAAATGGTTCCTGAGGGTACTAATAGCAATGTGGAGAGAAAGGCGTATCTCAGATGACTGGAGAATAAACATACTCATGCCAGTGTACAAGAAAAAAGGGGACATCCACAACTGTGGCCAGTGCAGAGGCATCAGACCCCTATTCCATTGCATGAAAGTTCTGGAGAGTGTGATTGATAAATGGATACGCAGAGTAGTAGAATGTAAGATGGGAAATGAGCAGTTTGGATTCAGATCAGGATTCAGCACAATTGACCCGATGTTTGAATTGAGACAGATACCTGAGAAGAAGGTAGAAATGAGGAGAGAGTCCAACTGGGCATTCCCAGACTTGGAGACAGCATATGACAAGATCCCAAGAAAGCTGATCTGGGCAGTACTGTGGTGATTTGAAGTCCCAGAAACACTGGTAGAATTAGTGCGGGCTATGTACAAGGACCCAATGACTCAAGTACGAACAGTGTTCAGCCTCACAGAGGGGATCCCAGTGGGAGTGGGTGTACACCAGGGTTCAGCTCTGAGCCCACTGCTGTTCATACTGGTGATGGACTACATTAGCAAATAGGTTGGAGGGGACAGATCAACAAAGCTGCTGTATGCAGACGATGTGGCAGTACAGGCAGACTCTGAGCTAAAACTTCATCAAAGGATAGGAGAATGGAATGCAAATCTGAAGACACATGGGATGAAACTAAGCACAGATAAAATGGTGGTAATGGTAGCAAATTTGAGAAATCAGAAAAAGCTGAGAGTAGAGATAGAAAGGAAGATAGTGGAAGAGGTAAACAGCTTCAGGTATCTGGGAGGGATGGCTGAGGAGAAGGGCAGCCTGAATGAAGTGGTCAAAGCTAGAATCAGAGGGGCTGCAGCCAACTGGCATAGAGTATCAGATGTAGTCTATGACAGAAGAATGCCAAAGAAGCTGAAAAGTAGGGTGTACAAGACAGTGGTGTGACCAGTACTACTGTATGATACAGAAACCTGGGCAGTAAAGGCAGAATAGTTGAAGAAGCAAGAGGTGAACAAAGTGCCTGAGAAAGGTGGTAGGATGCACACTGAGACAGACAAAAAAATGAGAACATAAGAGCAGAAGCCAAAGTAGCTCCAATTGCAGAAAATATTAAAGAGAACAGGTTATGTTGGTTTGGGCACATGTGTAGAAAAGCAGAAGACACTCTGGTGAGGAAGAGTTGGGACAGATAGGAAGAAGGTAAGAGGAAGCAAGGATGTTCACAAAGAGGTGGATGGATTGTGTGAAAGAAGATCTGCGACAATCAGGCATGTGTGTTGAAGAAGGGAGAAGTGTGGCACTGAATCAAGAGAGTTGGCAACAGTTAACATGATATCCCGACCCCATGTAGAAAAATGGGAAAAAAGGGGGCTGATGATGATGATGATGATTTAAGTTTACTGGAGGCTGAGATAGGAAAGCTGATCAAGATATGGGATGCAAATATTCATGGCAGGATTTAAACCAGTCTTGCACTGTTTTTCAGAAAGCAAATGTGTTGAAGCTAGAGAGAGTAAATCATAGCCTCTAGCAATGTATAGGAAGTACATATGACCATCTGGACTCTTACACTATTGAAAACTCAAAGGACTGATGGTTTGATTCTGGAGGTATGCAGGACATTCTGCAAGGATGCAAAGAAAGCATTAAAGTCCCTTTTTGTTATTGCTCTGAAAATAAAAGCACTAAAAATGCAGGCTATTGGCTGCTAATGAACTTCATTCTGTAGTCATGGATTTGATTCCTTAAGTCTTCATTTGCCTTCTGTGAGACTCTGGGCATTGTCACTTATCACTGGATTTACTCAGTTAACAAATTAATAAAACAAACAAAAGAAAACTAATAAACATAATAATGTTGGGATCAGACAGCTCTGTAATGCCTAGCCGCCAGTGATCAGATTTGGCAATAATGTCAAGTTTATGTCCATCATGGAAAGGTTAGAATGATTGTGACCATTAATCAATCCTAATCAGGTAAGCTTTTTTAAAGCAACATCAGGCCTTTAATGGAATCTGAGCAATATCCTTTTCTGGTCTCTTCACACTTTCTACCATTTTGACAATAGATAAAATGTTCAAGAAGGCTTTGAATTGTAGACATGGTCTTTTTAATAAATAATGATGATTGAGTTACATTTCCTCAAATAATTTGATAAATAATAAAATAATAAGTACTTCTTCAATATTGTATGATGCTATGATATGCTAGAATGTAATTACTATGTGTTTAATAAATCTCATACAGGCTGAGTGAGGAACCAAAAAAAGTACTGAGTTACCCCTGTATCTTAAAATATGTATAGAGCTGCTGGCCCAAACAATCATCATTAAAAGACCTGTAATTCAAGTAATTCAAGCACATAAACTGGACCATATTAAAATTTATCTGTATGAAGACTGTATGCTACTTACAAAGGTTAATCCTAATGATGAAGTGATTCCTTCATGTAAATTACTCTAGCACTGTATCCAGTTTCCTGGCTTCATCTAGAAGGCTTCAGAAAGTTAGAAACTTCATACTGTATTCCATCAATGAAAACTTGTTCCCAGGTATATGGATACAGAAGGGGAGAGGACATAATTATATATCAATGCTAACATTTACAGTTTAATCTCAACTGTCAAAGCACTACTCAGTTTGCATGGCTACAGTTTTAGCAGAAAAGTTTAGAAATTTACAGAAATTATATTCTCCCACTTTGGGAGCACACACTCCTCATTATGCAAATATATTGCCACCAGACCTTGTACATACATGTCACTACTCCCCTCACTTGTTATATTTAGCATTCAAAAAACTGCTAAGGCTAGTTGTATTGTTTGCCCACACATCATAGCTTTGTTTATTTATTTGCATTTGTTTACCGGGGAGGTCTACTGGGCGTGGTGAGCCCATTTTCAGTGGAGGCTCGGGGAAAAAAGCTCCAAACTAAAATGATCAATACACAATATAAGCATAACAAATACATCATGTTCACAGTACAAAATCGGTAACATCAGTACAGTATAATAGATCACTATGATCAGTACAATGCAATAGGAGGGTTGCAGGTGAACAATTTAGAGTCAATGTACAGTATTACTTACAATAATAAGGTGTAATGGTTTACAGAATTAGAATAGAAGTATACGGATTACTGGCAAGTGAATATCACTTTTGAAGTTATAGGCTTGAGTACAGGTGGTAAATACAGAAGACAGTGCCAACAGTTTAGTTATGTAGAAGTTAAGAGATAGAAAGAATTATATAAGAGTAGAGATAGACTGAAAGTGTGGTAGTATAGAGGAGGGAGTCAGGTTTTGGGGAGTGTTGTTTTGGCATATGTGCACTGCTAGAGAGAGGAAACGTGTTATCTCATGGACTTTTTAAAGAGAGCTTGATTGCTAGTGGTTCTGATTGATGGTGGGAGGGTATTCCAGAGCTTTGAAATGCTAAAAGAGTAGAGCAGGTGACCAGTTGAGAGATTTGTTTTTTCAATTTTCAGGATTAGTTTGTTTTCATATCTGAAAGGTCTGTTTGGATGGTACAGAGTAAGTAGAGGAAAAAAGGGCAGAACAATTTGATGGTTTGTATATAAATTTATATGCAGTGGTTCATTGTAAATATTTAAGATAATATGAAAGTTCTAGCCAATTTAGTTGATGTAACAATGAACAATGGTGAGATGAAAATTTTGCATTGGTTTCAAATTTAGCAGTGTTATTGAAGCATTTGTCTAGTTTGGATTTCAAAGAGGACTGGATATTGATAAGGAGAGGGGCACCATATAGTAGAGGTGGTAGCAGAAAGGATGAGGCTAGTGACACTTTTGCAGAGTGGTTGAGGAAATACTTGTGTCTATAGAGGACGCCCAATTTTTGATGGTTTTTTTTGGTATTGCTGTGAATATGGAGGTCAAATGTTAGGTTTTCATCTATGATGACACCTGGTAGTTTAGTATTTAGAACAACTTTGGTGATAGTGTTGTTTTGAAAATGAACAATGAATTCATTCTTGTTGAGGGTATGGTTTTCAGGGGGTAAATAGCTGGAGTTTAGTTTTGTTGGAGTTTAGACTGAGATGATTATTGGACATCCAAGTTTTGGTAGAAGTGAAGGCATTTTGGGTAGGTTGTTGTAGTTCAGATATGGACTTGGCAGTGCAGATGATTGATGAGTCATCAGTGTATTAGATGATGGTGCCTTGAGTAAGAGCTGTATAAAAGTTGTTTATTATTTATTATTTATTTATTTATTTATTGACATTTGGTAACTGGGAAAGTCCACTAGGTGAGAAACCCATTTTCAGTGGAGACCCGGGGAGAAAAAGCTACAAGAAAGGTTACAAAAACATCATATCATATGAGCAGTTATATCACTCATTTTTAACAGTATTTAAAAGCTATACTATGGAGTGGAGTGGAGTTAGATTCTGATGAAGTCTCCAGTTTAGGGGATGAAAGTGCTCAATCGGTGTCTTTGTATGTTGGAAGAATAAAAACAGTTTCGACTGAAGAGTTTGGCTGACTGAAAGTGTTTCCTACTGCTTCACAGTGTATGTTTTGGACTTTTTTTTAGTTATATTTTACACTGTGATTACTTTTGTTTTTTTTTATTTGTGGTATTTTTTGAGTAACTTAAGCAGTATGGACTCTTTGGATGATATACCTTCCCTTTTT
The DNA here is from genome assembly GCF_019279795.1 of Protopterus annectens. Classification (NCBI taxonomy): domain Eukaryota; kingdom Metazoa; phylum Chordata; order Ceratodontiformes; family Protopteridae; genus Protopterus; species Protopterus annectens. The sequence continues at coordinate 514,244,014 of NC_056747.1, read as the reverse complement.
TCACCTCTTCACATGGAAGAATTTAATAAACTGCATTCTGAGCTTGAAACTGTGAAAGTGGAATTGTCCCGCTTTATAGACCTTCTTAGCCAACCAGAGGGTTTGTTTAATTTTGGATCCTCCAAATGGAAGCGTAATTCATCACCAGGAAGTGAAGTAAGGGCAGAGCAAAGTAGGGATGGTTATGGAGACAGCCCTGAAACTTTTGCAAGTAAGAAAACAGACCAGGAGGCTTCTTGCTTGATGAGAAATGTGAACTTTTCGGTAGAAATTCCCCCAGGACAGTACAACAGGCAAAATGAGGAAAATAAAATGCAGAGGACTGGAACCAGACCTAAACAAACAGGTACAGCTTATACTTTTAACAAAGACAAAGGTTTGCAACAAGAGACTTATCCTGAAGTCACAAGGTGTAGGAATCCTTTGGGAAACTATAAAGAGACTGAAAAGTTGGACTATGAATGTTTAGTGAAAAAAAAAATTGTCTTTTCAAATTATGATATAAAAGAAGATAAAGGTAAAAAAACTGTATGTAATTAAACTAGTACTATTAAGGGTGGCTTAAAAGAAATGATTTATGCTTTTGAAAGTAAAATGTACAATGTTAAAACCTTACAAATGGAAAATGCCTATCTTTCAGAATGTCTGACTAAGAAAATTGTCCCAAAGGGACTAAGGGTGTATAAATTTCCCTGTGGTATTGATTATACTGACACTGTATATGCTGAATTTATAGAAATACTTAACAAACATGTTTTAGAGTTGATGGCAAAAATGATATAAGTTAATGATGTTAACATTTGTGCATTGATAGTAGAGACAGAGAAACTGAACAAAGATATTCAAGAAGATTTATTTCCACAATATGACAAGTTGTATGTTAAACAAATGGAAGGCACTGAAAATAAATGTGACAAGCTTTTTAAAAGAAAGTGTAAAAAGATAGAGACTTAGCAGAATATAATGGTAAGAAAGCTTACCCATTAGTAGACATACAGGAAGGAAAAAATACAGTGGTCCTGTTAAGAGAGGACATAATAGTAAAAAATGGAACCAGTCCCCTATACAGTTAACAACAGGCAACAGTTTAAACAAACTACATATAGGAATAATTTGTCAATGAATCAGTGAGGGGAAGGGGAAATAGGAGACAAGATAGAGGGAGAGAGGCCTCAACAGCAGTGGAGAACCAGGGACAGAGAATATTGGTAAAGATGAACCACCTTGATGTTTTAGATGAGATACACCAAGAAGGGGTAGTAAACACTTGTAAAGGATACCATATTTATAATTATACTGATACTGTGCTCACCAAAGGGCACTTTTCCCTTTTTATGAAAGGTTTAAAATATGTTCCAACAAGAAAGTTTAATTATACTAATGTTATTTTAGAGTTAAAAATGTTTATGAGGAAACTCAATTTAGCATATATTTTTCAGAACCAAAATACAAATGGAAGAAAGGAAAAGAAAGTCAAGATGAGAAGTACCTTTAACCCACCATTAGAACCTACTTTAAGTGTACTAGAAAAAGCTATTATAGATTATATATATGCACTGAAAAGTAAAGAAGAAAGACAGAGTATGTCATATAATTTGACCAAAAAAAGAACAGGAATTATTAGAACAGATGAGAATAGATCATTCAATCAGAGTCATGCGGCCAGATAAGGGAGGGGGAATAGTGTTATATGAGGCATTGCAAAATTCATAGCAAATATTTGAGATGCTTTATGACACAGAAAGATATTCTAATGCCTCCCTTAATGAAATAAATAAAGCACCTCGCCGCATTGACTATTGTTTGGAAGAATATTTAACAGATGAAAGAATTTCACCAGAGATTTACAATTTTTTTAAAGTTAGATATCCAGTGACAGCCACTATTTTTGGGATTCCCAAAACACATAAAGGTTTGGAACATCCTTAGTTAAGGCCCATAGTGGCAAGACAAGGTTCTAAAACCTACCCTTTTGGAGTGGTAATAGACAAGTGGCTTAAACATGTTTACAACAAGGGAGACCACCTTTTGAAAGATTCTTGGGACTTCCTGGGTAAGCTAAAAAAAATCTCTGGGAAGAAAACATTTCCTTCCTTATAGTGGATATAGTGGACTTATATACATCCATTCCAAAAAGTGACGGGATAGAGCTCTTTTTAGAAAGTATGAAAAAAACATACAGACTTTTATGATGATAAAATGAGTTTGATTTCTGAATTTATGGAACTTGTATTAGATTATAATTACATTTACTATGAGGGAGAATATTTTAAACAGAATAAGGGTATTAGCGATGGGGGCATCATGTGCCCCCATTTATGCTAATATGGTACTTTTAGAATGCGAAGAAACTACAATTTGCCCTAGTGAGTGGTTTAGATATATTAAAATGTACGCGCGTTTTTTGGATGATGTATTCATTTTGTGGACAAGAATGGAAGAAAATAAGAGAGAATTTGTGGAATTTTTGAACAATTCATCTAGTTTTTTTTTTGAAATTCACATACACCAGTGGTGTAGAAAGCATTAACTATTTGGATACATTTATACAAAAAAAAATCAGTAAAGGATTTAAGTCCAATGTTTATAGAAAACCCACATTTAGTAATTCCTATTTAGAGTATACTAGTAATCACCCCCACCATCAAAAAATAATATAGTCAACTGGTTAGAGTTACCCGTATGACTTCTGATGTGGGAGACATAGATAGGGAGTTACAAAAAGTAGCACAACTATTTTATGAAAGAGGGTATCCAGCTAACATGGAGAAAAATGAAGAATATGTTAACAGTGAGTGGGGTAAAACATTTAAACCACTGTTAGGTGATGTAGTACAGGAAAAAGAAAATTTGGAAGAGGAGAAACAATTTCATAGGGCTATGGTTATTCCTTTTTGTTGACAAGTCAAACAAGTGAAAAAGATTTTTGAGAACAATTAGTCCATCCTTAAAATAACCCTAGAATATTTTCAGTTGTTGGGAAGGAACCCACTTTTGTATACAAAACTGGGCTCAATTCAAAAGGGGCATTTGAACTTATACTAACAAAAGTCAGGTAGTGGGTAATAGTGTTACAAGAAGATGTGCTTGTGCACAATGCAGTTCATACAAGCTAAGAATATGGTAACCTTGCAAAACATTTTAAGGTCTAAGGTTTTCTTTGAAAAAGAAAATTGTCAAACATCAGGGATGATATATCTGACAGCTTGTAAAACCTGTCCAGGTTACTATATAGGCATGACAGAAAGGCATCTTAGGGACATTATATACGAGCACCAGTACCAGATTGCCACAGGAAATATAAATAATGTCCTTTATAAACATTCATTAGTATGTGCAAATTTTGTTCAGTTTTTGTTTGGTATTGTGGAGTGGGTAAGACCAAATCCTAGAGGGGAGATTACAGGAATTATATAGAAGAAAGGGAAATTAAGTGGCAAATAAAACTAGCTGCGACTGTGTATCTTAGTCTGTGTGTGTGTGTGTGTGTGTGTGTGTGTGTGGGGGGGGGTGTGTGTGGTTCAACTATTTAGTATATATATATATATATATATATATATATATATATATATATATATATATATATCAGATACAAAACGACAGTCACCACCCAATGTTCCAACAGCTTAGAAACAAAGTCTATAAGCATAAAAAAGCTGAGCGAACACCACGGCTATAAAAAATGAAAAGATTTATTCAGTCTAAAATGGACAAGCGCTTTCACGTAACTAAAGTACGCTTCTTCAGATCCTTAGTTAAAACACTGTGATGCTAACATTTATACACAATCACATGATCATAATCAATCAATTAAGACATCAATTAAAAAAAAAATGCATCAATTAAGGGAACCCTTCTATCCTAGTCATTTCAGTGATCTTGCATCTAGCACAGGTTTAATATTAATACTACTATTGAGCCCTAGTGGTGAGTGTGCCCTTAACCTGAAAATCCACTTTAATTCTATCCTTAACAGGAAGTTATTATTATCTCCCTGTCTTAAGTTGTTGCTAACTTGTTGCAGTACTCTAAAATTAAAACTGTGTCCTGCCTGCTCTATAATATGTTTCGCTAAAGCATTTAGCATATTTCTATTTCTAATTTCATATTTATGTTGGTAAATCCTATCCCTTAACCGTTTTATAGTTTTTCCTACATAAAAACTTTCGCAATTATTGCAGCAAGCTAGATAGATAATATTTTCACTATCACATGTGGCAAAAAACCTTGGCTCAAAAATAAAATTAATATCTGAATGCTGATAAATCTATTCTTTACTTATTTCATGACACATCTTGCATTTCCCACATGGGTATGTCCCACATCGTCCACTAGATGTCTCTATTCCATTACTTCTATTCTGTGTTCCACATAATAACCGCTTAAGATTTTTGTTGTTCCTATAAGAAAAACTTGGTTTTGTACCTATAAGATCTCTGGTCTCATCATCTATAGTCAGGACTTGCCAATTCCTTCTTATAATATCTGTTATTATACCATTATCTACAGTATAGCTCATATTAAACCTTAATTTATTCGTCTTTTTTTTTCTCTAACATCTCTCTTTGTATTGAGTGGAATAGATAGAGAATTTCCTTCCTTGCACTCACTATCTAAGCTCTCTTTCACTATTCTTATCTCACTATCCTTATAACCTCTCTCTACTAATAAATTCTCCAATTTTTTTTATTTCTGTTTGTTCATCATAAGGAGAGCTGCAGATTCTTCTTATTCTCTTTATCTGCCTCTTTGTGATGTTTTTAAAAAGGTGACCTGGATGCATACTATGTCGTTCTAGTAGACTATTCTTCCAGCTATCCTTGCGATACAGGCTGGTATTGATCTCTCCATCTCTCCCCCTGTATATGGTAACATCCAAAAAGTCAATTTTATTATGGGACCAATTCATTGTAAATTTCAAAAAAGAAGTTGTTGTTTCTAAATATCTAACAAAATCATTTAATGAATCTATGTCCCCTTCCCAAAAGAGAAGGATGTCATCCACAAAACGTTTAAACAAAATAATGTTCTCACTGTACTGATGTCCCTTTAGGAATTGTTCTTCCCAGAAATATACTACCAAATTAGCATATGAGTTGGCACATGATGTTCCCATTGCCACTCCCCATTGCTGTAAAAATAGCTGTCTATCAAACAAAAAGATATTGTTAGAAAGTACTATTTCCAGAAGAGAGCAAATCAAAATAATGTCATTGCTCTTCATTCCCTTCATAACAAGTATATTCCTTATTGCTTCTAACCCATATTCATTGGGAATCACAGTAAATAGGCTTTGTACATCTAAAGTAGCCATTAAATATTCCTTTCTTTTTAACATTGGTTTCTCATTATTTAAAGAAAGCAAAAGATCTGTAGTATCTTTTAATATATTGGGAATATCCCTTACTATCATTCCCAACTTACTCTCTATATATACAGAGATTGGTTCTGTTAACCACCCTCCACCATCTACTATAGGTCTCAGCGGCAGTTTCACTAAGGATTTGTGTATTTTTGGTAGACCTTTTATGCAGGGTATCGTGGGTTTCTCAACTAGCAGATATTCATAGAGCTCTTCATCTATCTGCCTTGTCATCAGTAAATCATAAAGACTATCCTTTACTGTCTTAATAACATTATTATAGTCACTCTGACGTAATGGTTTATATACTTTATCATCACTTAACATATGGCTCATAGAGTCAAAGTAATCATTCGCATTCATCACAACTATTGCTCCGCCTTTATCGGCGGGTCTAATATTTATAGCTGTATTATTTTGTAAAGACATTAATGCCATCCTCTCTTCTTTAGTAATATTGTTATAACCTTTGCCTTTTGTACCATACAGTTTGTCATAGATATCCCTTTCACACATTTTCATAAACAACTCAACATGTGTAGGTGGCTTCGGAGTGAAGCTACTCTTCTTTCTCAGTCTGTTACTGCAAGGTTTTTTATCATTAGAGTCTTTAAAAAATAATTTCAAAGATATACTCCGACCAAACAATCTTAAATCTGTCAACAAGTCACTTACATTTACTCTCGATGTAGGTATAAAAGTTAGTCCTTTGTTTAGGACACTTCTCTCATGTTCATTCAATGCATAATTAGACAAGTTAACAATTAGTCCCATCACCGTCTCGCCCTTCGGCTCGTATTCTCCATCTCCATGGAATTCTTTCTCTTTCTTCTTCCCCTGCTTACCGACCGTTGATGGTATACTTTTTGTCTGACCGGTAGCGGTAAAAAACGCTCAATCGTATGTGGTACAACCTGTTTCGGTCTAGCTCCCATTTCCGTCTGCTTTCTGGCTTCCTGGTTAGGTGGAGGTGTGGACCCAGTCTGATAGATTGTATCCTGATTGGGTAGCGGAGTGAAATTCACACCCGCTTTCATTAAGCCACCTAATGGATTGCTCTTACTATCATTCTGTCTAGTGGCTGTATTCTGCATCGAGTCATTGATTACGTTTTCAGTTAACTCATTCTGCAAATAATCCTCACTAATATTGTTGACAGTCCCTTCTTGTACTACTGCAGTAATTGTTCCTATAGACACTTCTGCATTTGAAATTGATTGTCTCTTAGAGTTTTTCGACCAAGAGAAAACTTCACCAGCAACAAAATCCTGGTGGTCTCTCTGTATTTTGCGTTCTTTCGTCTGCTTCAATTTATTCTCATAGCAAGTTATATTGACATACATATTGTTCAATATGTTGTCAAAACAGCACCTTTATATTGTGTCAGAATGTCTCTATGCTTGCTGAGAATACGCTGTTTAAGTTCATTCTCAATTGGTGAAAAATAGTCTATTAATAGTTGAATGTATCGAAAACTCAAATCCAGGTTCAAACTTTGCCACTTACTTAGTAGTTCAGTAAATCAGTAAAGGATTTAAGTCCAATGTTTATAGAAAACCCACTTTAGTAATTCCTATTTAGAGTATACTAGTAATCACCCCCACCATCAAAAAATAATATAGTCAACTGGTTATAGTTACCCGTATGACTTCTGATGAGGGAGACATAGATAGGGAGTTACAAAAAGTAGCACAACTATTTTATGAAAGAGGGTATCCAGCTACCATGGAGAAAAATGTAGAATATGTTAACAGTGAGTGGGGTAAAAAATTTAAACCACTGTTAGGTGATGTAGTACAGGAAAAAGAAAATTTGGAAGAGGAGAAACAATTTCATAGGGCTATGGTTATTCCTTTTTGTTGACAAGTCAATCAAGTGAAAAAGATTTTTGAGAACAATTAGTCCATCCTTAAAATAACCCTAGAATATTTTCAGTTGTTGGGAAGGAACCCACTTTTGTATACAAAACTGGGCTCAATTCAAAAGGGGCATTTGAACTTATACTAACAAAAGTCAGGTAGTGGGTAATAGTGTTACAAGAAGATGTGCTTGTGCACAATGCAGTTCATACAAGCTAAGAATATGGTAACCTTGCAAAACATTTTAAGGTCTAAGGTTTTCTTTGAAAAAGAAAATTGTCAAACATCAGGGATGATATATCTGACAGCTTGTAAAACCTGTCCAGGTTACTATATAGGCATGACAGAAAGGCATCTTAGGGACATTATATACGAGCACCAGTACCATATTGCCACAGGAAATATAAATAATGTCCTTTATAAACATTCATTAGTATGTGCAAATTTTGTTCAGTTTTTGTTTGGTATTGTGGAGTGGGTAAGACCAAATCCTAGAGGGGAGATTACAGGAATTATATAGAGGAAAGGGAAATTAAGTGGCAAATAAAACTAGCTGCGACTGTGTATCTTAGTCTGTGTGTGTGTGTGTGTGTGTGTGTGTGTGTGTGTGTGTGTGTGTGTGTGTGTGTGTGTGTGTGTGTGTGGTTCAACTATTTAGTATGTATATATATATATATATATATATATATATATATATATATATATATATATATGTTTTAAAGCAAGTCAATGGATAAAATGTGGTTGATTTTTTATCTTAAAAAAGTTTTAAGTTTACATTTGATGAATGTCTTGGAATTTGAAAAGTTATTTTTTATAAATTATGTTTGTTTAAATGTTCTTGTGTTAAAAGGTGTTTGTAGTGCATTTCATTTGAGCATTAAGGTAGTTGTATCTTTAAAGGATTGTGAAGTGTGATGACATCACTCATTTTTAACAGTATTTAAAGGCTGTACTATGGAGTACAGTTAGATTCTGATGAAGTCCCCAGTTTAGGGGATGAAAGCGCTCAATCTTGTCTTTGTATGTTGGAAGAATAAAAGCTTGGACTGAAGAGTTTGGCTGACTAAAAGTGTTTCCTACTGCTTCACAGTGTATGTTTTGGACTTTTTACAGTTATATAGAGTATAAGGAATATCACTTGCAGTTACAATCAGTCATCAGTTACCAGTTCAGGTAAACATCATACATATCAACAAGTATTTACAGACATTTAAGGTAGTTACAATATGGAAACTATAAGCAGTTTTGTACAGGCATTTATAAACAACATTCACATCTCTCTCTCTCTCTCTCTCTCTCTCTCTCTGTTATTTTGGTCCATAAAGCTGCTGCAAGAGCAGAGTAAAGTAGCATGTAAAATAATAGGCTCTAGAGGTATAGTAAAAGAAACATTTAGGGACCAGAAACAAAGGTGTATGAGTTAAAGGACATTATTTGATGGAGACTAGTGACAGAAACAGTGACATATTTTAGGAGGTTTAGGTGAGTTTTTACAGGAACATGTTTGATTATTGAGGCAATGGGATTTTAGTGCAGTTTTTAATGCTTTTAAGGAGTCTATATGAATAATGGAAGAGGGTAGTGAATTCCAAGCTTTGGCAATGATGAAGGAATAGAGGCTTTGTCCAGCGTGTTTGTTGGACTTGGATATGCTTAGGAGCTGTTTGCTTGAGGACCCAAGATTATGTGGAGGGGGTGTATGTATGTAGGAGTTTGTAGGTAAGTGTTAGTTGGGTGTATTGTAGATAGTGGGAGAAGTCGAACCATTTTATGCTTTTTAAGGTAAGACAATGATGGGTTTGAGTTGGCATGTTGCTGGCAAATTTTGCTATGTTATTGTAGCAGGACTGTAATTTATTTTTAAGAGTTGTATGTATGTTGGTAAAACTACGGCTGCCATAAAGAAGGGTGGCCAGTTTTACCTTGATGGGTGTGTTCATAAAATAGTTATGCCTGCATAGTTTACCAAGTTTGAAATGGATTTTCTTGATTACAATTTGAATATGATTATTGAAGTAGAGTTTGTCATCAATTGTGATGCCCAGAAGTTTTGATGATTTTACTTGTTCTATTTTGGTATAATTTTGTGAGATAATTTTGAAGTCTTGATTTAAGGGTTTGGATGAAAATATTAGGAGTTTAGATTTTTTTGGGTTGAGTAGAAGTTGAGCATTATTTAGCCAGAATTCAATAGAAGTGAAGGCTTTTTGTGTTAGATATTAGATTGTTGGCCTAGGAGATTATCATAGAATCATCTGCATATTGGTTAGGAGTACTAAGATAGGAAGCTTTATGGAAGTTATTGATGAAAATGTTAAATAATAGTGGCCCAAGAATGGACCCCTGGGGAACTCCTGTTTTGTTTAGGAGATATTTGGATTGCTTGTTCTGCCATTTGACAGATTGTTTCCTGTCAGAAAGATAGTTGGAGAACCAAGCCAGTGAATGGGGGGAGAAATTTAGGGACTGTAGTTGTAGTAGTAGTTTAGGGTGTGAAACTGTATCAAAAGCCTTGGATAGATCAATACGATAACAGAAGTTATTAGACCAGCATTTAAGCCTTTGTTAACAGTGTTGGTAAATGAAAGTAAGGCAGTGGTAGGGCTGTGTGCAGGGCAGAAGCAATGTTGAGTGGGGGCAAGTAAGTTATTGTTGATAAGATATTTTAACAGTTGAGTGTGTATGCACTTATCTAGGATTTTAGATAAAGGAGTGAGTATAGAGATGGGCCAGTAATTAGATAGGTCACTAGCATTATCACCTTTATGTAGCGGAATTATAGTGTATTTTTTCCATAGTTGTGGAATGTATGATTCATAGATGGATCGATTAACGAGAATGGTAACAGGGTATGCTATAGCATCTGAAGCAATTTTTAAGTATTCTGCTGTAGGTCTGTTGGCAGAGGAGGAACATGGATTTAGTTTAGTTAACAGTGTATGCACTAGAGAAGTAAGTACAGGTTGTATAGTAAAAGTACAAGTGACTGAGCTGCTATCTGAGGTGTCATTTAAGGAGGGTGCTTGTGTTTGACTTTGGAGAGGGTGGATTTGTGTTTCTATCTGATTTATTTGAGGTAGAGTTTGTTTGAGCAGAGAAGTCATTGACAAGTTTTTGAATGGTTTCAATGAAGTGGGTGTTAAAGGCCTGGGCAATTTCTAGTGGGTCTTTATCAGGGGATGATGTAGGATTTTGTTGGTTTCCAGGGTTAAGGAATGAAGTAATAGATTTCCAGAACTTTTGTGGATTGTTGTTTTGGGAGTCTAGTTGAATGGAGAAGTAGTTTCTTTTGTCGGTAATGACCAGCTTTTTAGCAGTGTTACTGAGTTGCTTGTATTTTATTTCACTTTGTGGGTTCTATTTTTATGCCATTCATTCCATACTCTGCCCTTAGCAATGAGAGTCTGTTTAGTACAGACATGTCCAACCTGTGGCCCGTGGGCCGCACGCGTCCCTCAGAGCTCTTCCATGCGGGCCACGATCCTTAAGTCCAAATTCAATGCATTTTTGTTTTTTTTTTCCATGCTCGTGACCTTTAACCTCAACGTTGGTGTGTGCATGCGCCAAAGCACCCTTGCCATTAATTTATTTGTGCTGAAGTAGGATATGTGTTTTGCGCTGAAGAAGAGGGATTCGTCGGTGCCTTTAAAAGAGACAGTACCTCCTAACTGTATTAATAGGTAAGAACCAAATTAAAATAAAATCCTGCTGTTATTTTTTTATACCATAGTACCAAAGTTGTAACGTAACCATTAAGCCTCTAATAATCAGTTTTCTACTCCATGATCATGAATCTTTTAGCTGCAGGATCTTGTATAAGAAAAAAAGAAAAGTAGAATATCGTATTTTTGTTGTTGTTGTTGTTGTTATTGCCTTTTCATGCATCTGGTCACCTATTTATTTGTTCATTTGTTTTTCTGAGAGTTTCTTTCACTTGCTGATCAGCAACAGTGGTATATAAGAAGCTATATCAAGTGGTTCAGCTCATTTTTTTCAGTTGACCATGTTGGTATCACTAGGCTTGCTGTGACCTCTTTGCAGCAGAAACTTGATATGGTGTTTATACAGTTGGAGAAGGGTCTTTAGACACTGTTCATACCAGGTTAAAAGTCCAGAGAGTATGCATCTGTTTCATTTCTGATGCTCTCTGTTAATGAACTTCATTTGAATGTATTCAGTAGCTTATGGTTGTAAAGTGAAGGCTAGCTCACTCACTTACATATGTATAATTTTCTTGAAGTTGCAGCTTGAGGGATGTGAATTTTATATAAGAAAAGTTAGAATTGCATTACTTAATATTTGCATTTTGTCTGTGTTGACTTTTGTAATGGAATGAACTCTGTTAAACAGTGTTAAATTATTTTTCTGTATGCTGTAAACTGCTAAGATAAAAAGTTTCTTTACTGTTAAATTCTGTGGGGTCTTAACCTGAAACTATACCACTACTAATTTAAGCAGATGAGAGCTCAATTTAATCCTCATCCAACGGATGGTACCTCAGGAGTGTAGTGCCCTCCTAATGGTAAAGTGTAGTGGTAGTATCAGAACTTTATTCAAAAGTATCACATGTGGGGAAAGAATGAATGGTCTTCTGATCTTTCTGGCATCTGTTAGATGTGACAACATGCAGTTTTGATTGAGCTAAGTGATAGAGTGGGCCACAGTTGTTTGCAGAAAAGTAATGTAGTTGTGTCTATATTTAGTAATGTTTCCCTTTGAACACTATGCTGTTTTTCGGAAAGAGCTCAGGGAAGTGCTCATTAGATGGCCTTTGTTTGTCTGCAGTGAATCCTTGAGTGCCCCCCCCCCCCCCCCCCCCCATCCTGGCACAGCTTTGAAGTCATATTTTTAATGCTTGCAATTGTTAAAGTGGAAGGGAAATTCCTTAATGTAGTAATGAATTTTTGGTACACTGAGAATAGGATTCACTCATTTCTTTGTGTACACCAAGCCCTGTATTCCTTCATTACAAGGATCTTTTCAGTAATTTTATGCAAAGCAAGTTAAAACGTATAATGAAATTACATCTTACGGGTTATTTGGGCTCTTGGTAGAGTCTCAAATTGTGAGATGATGTGTATGTCTGGATCAGTTCATCAGAGTGATCAATGGCTACATTTTAATGTCTTGAAGTTCAGTTAGCCAGAATTAGTAACTATGCTATTTACTTTGCTCTTCTTCATTAAACAAATTATTTCTGATGAAGTGTTATGATTTGTACAGCTGGAAACACCATTAGTATCGCTGCTTTTACATAAGTGTAACTTGTCTTATCCCCCCACCCCCGCCACACTTCTGGCACACTATTTGGCTTCTCAGAGATCATCTGTTATGATTGCCCATTTCCCATTCTGTTTGGTTCTGTACCTGTTTATTTGTAAAACAAAAAAAAATTAACTAAGATGTTAGAGTTACCTATTAGATAAAGAATTAGAATTAGAATGAGAATTAGAATTTTAAGGCAAATAATTAGGCATTTATTACATCTATTCATTTTTCGAAAGCACCTACAGTACAGTCAGGAGGTCGAGTTTGGTCGCCAGTGGCAGAGAAAGAGTTAACTATATGGTATATTTTATATGCGGTCCCAAGACAACTTCTGTTCACCCAATGCAGTCCTGACAAGCCGAAAGGTTGCACACTCCTAGTTTAGTATTTTTTTTAAGCCAAGGGGCATGGATATGCTTAATTCGTTTTGTTCGCATAGAGGGCGAGACTGTTGAGAGTATTAAGAAAGACGTTATTGAAGTACTCCACTGCTTCGTCTAGCAGAAGCATTTTAGTTGGGTACCAGTTTTGGGCCTTTAAAATGTCTATAAATACGTTTTGACTAAAATGGGTAAGAATTCTAGAAGTTTTGTACAGATTGGCTTTTGCTGTTTGTGTTTGGGTTCTGTGAGTGAAGGCAGGTACATGGTCACTACAGATGCTTGGGAAGGTTCCTGTGTGAGTGTATTTATGGGGGTGTGAGAAGAGAATCCAATCAAGTGTGGATTCATTTTGTGTATTTACTACATGTAATAAATGTACTACTAGAGGGGTAGTTATAGATGAACGTTTGCCAGTTTATGTTAGTATCACGCAAAATAATGGTTTTGTTTGAGATATTTTGGGTTGTCCATGAGAGAAAAATCTTGTAAAATGGGTATATTTTGACCTGGGGAAATGTATAGTGCTACAATACACATTTGTTTTCTTTTGTTGATATGGAGTGTTGCTAGTAATAGTCCTACATTATGGAAGGTTGGAACAGGTTTGGAAAATAGTGTAATAGTTAAGGAGTCACAGCAGATTAGTGCACTGCCACCACCTTTTTTGTGAAAACGGTCATTTCTAAGCATGTTGTACCCTGGGGGGTTATTTCAGTATCAGATATATGTGGCTTCAACCATGTTTCAGTAAGTACAACAATATCTGGGGTGTCTAGAGAAAGCCAGGCTTGGAATTCAGTGATTTTATTACAAATAATATAATTGTTAGCTGTTGTTATGAATAGGTTTTGGGAATAGGAGCTTTGGGTGTGGGTTGGAGAGTTGGTTGGACCAGGGTTGCGATGAATGTCCCCACATAGGGTGAGGACCTGAGTATGTGTTGTTTGTTTAGAGTAGTGAAGGGTTGGAAAGTGGGGCTTATTAAGCACAATATAAGGGAATTTTGGTTTGGTGTTAATGGTATACCTAGGTTTGGTTAGGAGATGGGTTTGTAAGTTAAATAGAGGTGGTGAGATGTTGGAGGAGCTTTTGTTATTAGTATGGGGTTGCGAGGATAAAGTGGCAGAAACAGGGCAGAGAGAGTTAAAGGAGGGGGAGAAGTGAAGTAGGTGAGTAAGTGAAGAATGACTGTGGAGGAGAATAAGAGGATGCTGAGGTTTATACTGTATGGCATAATGTCTAATTTGGTGTTGAAAAAAAACTAAGTGGGATGTAGGTGATAATTTAGCCGGTGGGAGAAGATATTGGACTCTGAGGTAATTGTAGGTATTGTATGTTACATATGTGGGTGGAATTATGTACAGGTGTAGGTGGTACTGGCAGCTGGTCTCTAATTGGTTGGAGGGGAAGAGGGGTGTGGTATCTGGTTGTATAAATGTAATTGATGTGGGGGTGGGTGGTGAAAAAAAATTGTGAAAATGCAAAACAAAAGGAGGCCAAGTAGGGATCCTTGAGGAACACTGTGGTGGTGTTAAGAAATGGTGCGAGAGAATGTTGCCATTTGGTAGACTGTTGCCTATTTTTGAGGTAGTTTGAGAACCAGTTTAGAGTTGGGGGATAGATGCCTGAGTTAGAGAGTTTGGTGAGAAGAAGGGAATGAGATACCATATTAAAGGCCTTAGAAAGATCAAGAAAGAGTGAGGAAACAATGTTACAGGCATCTCAGGCCCAGCTGACTGTATCCATGAAGGGTATAAGAACTGTAGTAGTACTGTGACCAGGCCTGAAGCCATGCTGAGTTGCAGGAAGGTGTTGTTTCTTAAGCAGATAATTAAGAAGCTGAGTATGAATGCATTTTTCTAATATTTTAGAGATAGGTGAAAGGATAGCAATGGATCGGAAACAGGAAATGTCAGAATTGTTGCCACCTTTATGGAGAGGAAGAATATATGCTTTTTTCCATATTATAGGTATATGGGACTCCTGAATAGATCTGTTAAGGATTATGCTGACTGGATAAGCAATAGAGCTAGCTGATATGTAGGAATTCTGGAGTTAAGTTGTCAGGTGCGCTAGTGCCAGGTGTGAGTTTAAGGAGGAGTTTTTGTTATAGTGGAGGTTAATATAGGTGAGAGAGAAAAGCTAGGTAATGAGGAAGTTATAGAACTTTATGAAGATGGACCTGCAGGGGTGAGGTTAATTTGTGGAATGGTGGTGGTGAAGTTAGCGATGATATTAATGAAATATAAGAGCTAAACCCAAACATAAAACTACTGTTCAATCTTAGCCTTACTACAGGATATGTACCCAAAGAGTGGCGTACAGCAACAGTGGTCCCTCTCCACAAAGGTGGTGCCTCAACGGATCCTGGAAACTATCGCCCCATAAGCCTGACTAGCTTGGTCTGCAAAGCTATGGAAAGGATCATCATGGACCTCATAAATAAAGATATTGGGGACCTACAGACACTGGATCCTACCCAGTTTGGCTTTGTTAAGGGCAGATCCTGCCTCTTAAACCTGGTTGATTTCTTTGAAACAGTCACCAAGGCCATTGACGAGGGGAAGGTGGTCCACACAGCCTACCTGGACCTCGCAAAAGCCTTCGATACAGTACCCCACTTGGGCATTATAGATAAGCTCACCAGCTTAAATATAAACCCCTATGTCACTAGATGGGTTGCAAACTGGCTCAAGGACAGAACCCACATGGTTAGAATTGCTGGAGCCATGTCAGACTCCAAACCAGTTACAAGTGGCGTCCCACAAGGCTCAGTCCTGGGACCTCTCTTGTTCGGTATATATTTCTCGGCGGTACAGGCCAACACGGAAGGACTATGGCTGACCAAGTTCGCAGATGACTGCAAACTGGGCGCCATAATCAACTCTCCAGCCGACACAAGCATCCTCCAAAAGGGCCTCATAGAAACAGACAACTGGTGCCAGAGCCATGGCCTCAAGCTAAACGCCAAAAAGTGTACAGTCATCCCCTTTGGCAAAACCAAAGTGCTCACAAATTACCACATAGGTGGTAATCCATTAAGTACAGAAGAAGTCATTAGGGACCTGGGGACCCAAGTTGTTAGCAATCTCTCATTTGACAACCACGTGGCCAAAGTGGTTAGAAAAACATTTTATATAGCCCACCTAATCATGAAGGGATTCACATCTAGATCAGGGGAGGTCATCGTACCTCTTTACTCATCCCTCATCAGGCCCATAATTGAGTACAATGCCCCTTTTGGGATGTACCTTACCAGACACCTGCAGCAACTGGAAAGACCCCAAAAGTACCTCACCAAGAGGATCAAAGGGCTCAAACAGATGCCATATGCTGCCCGGTTAAAGAAACTCCAGCTCTACTCAGTGGCATACTGCTTGCTCAGAGGCGATCTGTGCCTGACGTATAAAGCCATGTCCAACCCAGAATTAATGGACATGCTGCACCTCAGAAAATCCAAATCCCATCGAGCTACGCGCTCGAGAGACTTGAACCTCAGCACTGAAATAAATAGGACATGCTGGAGGGACAGATTCATAACCCAGAGGCTCCCTTCACTCTGGAATAAAATCCCAGTCCAGGTTAGGCAGAGTCCCACATTGACTCTCTTCAAGAGGAATCTTGATGAGTGGATGGGAGATCGTAGGTTTACCCCGGCTATCACTTCTGTGTCACTGTTAGACAGAGGCACAGTATACTAACCTCAAAAAAAGGCATAGCAAAATAAATTTAAAATGGGTGGCGAAAGCCAAACACACTCTGGCTAGGCTTATAAATGCCCTAGGGCAGATAGCCTAGTATGAACCTATGAACCTAAATATGACTTAAAGAGTGAGGCTATTTCGGTGGGTGTTTTATCTGGATTTGGACAAGGATTATTGTTTGAGCCTGGATATAATAAGGAATTGATTGAGCTCCAGA
>NC_056747.1:514162218-514222218 GCF_019279795.1 Protopterus annectens | reverse complement strand
TACTGGTGGCAAAGGGATTGTCCTTGGTTTGGAGCCACACTGGCATTGGAACTGTTCATCCTATTACGCCCCGATATCCTCCTCCTCCAGCTCCTGCTGAGCCTTTGGAGCCCTCGATACTGACTCTCCCAGCTCCGACTGTCTCGGTTCCAGTAGCATCTTCGTCTCTGATTCCAAGAACTGCCTTGAGTATCTCTGAGCTTTTGGCACCTTAGACCTCCTGGGGTCAAAACTCGCTGGTCGAGCCTGAGATGCATGGTACCTTTTCAGTTCCTTCAGAACTGTCTATGTCTCTTGCTGCCTTGGCCTTTGCACCGTCAACCCAGACTTCTGTTCTGGAGGTGATTTCCTCAGTGCAGGGTGTGACCCCAATTCTGAAGGAGTCTATTTTAGTTCTGGGCTCCCATTCCTCTATGGAGGGGGGAGGGGGCGCAGGCTTCTAGATTATGGAGATGGCATTATCTATTAGAGACTCACAGTCCTTGCCATCCCTGTCGGGATAGATTTCAGTATCCCCTTGACCTGAGCTACCATCAGTCTCATCCCCAGGACAGAGGGCACAAAAGTCTCAGGTAACACCTACCTTTGTAGTCTCTTCTTTGGATATTTCCCTGGATCATCCCCCCAAGGAAGTCCCTGTGAAAAGAAAGTGCAAGAGGAAGCACTTAGCCTCCCCGGAAGAGTCTTTCACTGAAGATACTGATTTCTCTTAAGGGGAAGGTTCCCCTAGGTCACCTACTGATGATGTTTCCTTCAGGGACATCCTAGAAATCCTGAAACAAGGGGTGGCTGGTCCTCCTCCCAACCTTCCTCAGAGGAATTAGTATACCTGGTGGTTTTTCGTGCTCAACCCTCTACTTCTTGGATCTTACCGCCCGCTGACGATCTCATTAAATTGATCACTCAGTGGGTGTGGAAGATTCCTGATGCTATACAGCCAATGCCTATGAGACCTGATCAAGTATTATCAGCCTCAAAAGAGGAACCACATTGGGCCATAGTTATTCCCGTTGACGCCATTGTGGTAATGGCAGCCACTAAGAAGGAACTTGCTGAAGAAAGTCTTACTATCCATCCTCATAACAAGGAGTCTAGGACTTTGTATAGCTTCAGGAAGCATGTTTATGCTTCAACAACCTTCGCTCTAAGGTCCTTGAATTATATGGTGCATTTTCCAAGACTACAGAGGGATCTGATTATGGAGCTCTTGGATACCCTCAAAGGAGCAGTAGCTGAAGGGGTATGGGATAAAGTTACTTCTCAGCTTGCAACCCTAGAAGCAATTTCTAACTCATCCATGAGGCTCATTGCCCATGTACTGAAGGGATGACTAGGGCAGCGAGTTCAGGCATAGCCATGAGAAGGCACTCCTGGATGTGCTTTTGTGACTTTGTGGAGCCATTTAAACCATCATTTGTCAAGACACCATTTGATGGATCATCCCTTTTTGGTCCCAAGGTAAAGGATACCCTAGCCAGATGTGAAAAGGATGGTAAGACCCTTTCCGCTGTTGGCATACGTTTCTTCACTCCTCAGAGACTGTACTCCAGAAGCCAGAGGAGTGGGAGACTATGGTTTAAAAAAATCCAAAGGGCCTTTCCAGGATTCATGAGGCAAGGACTTCTCCTGGGGCAGAGAGGGAAGCAATGGAAGTCACCACCCTAGAGGCAGAAATGGACTGCAAAATCAGGGATCCAGACAGACCTTCTCTGGAGCTTCCTAGCAGCACCCCTGAATGGGTGCCCAATTGCCTGCCTCTAGAGGCAGCCAGTGGATGGCTTTCTCTGCACCCATTTGTCTGGAAAATGTTAACAATGGACAAATGGGTGCAGGGAAATATATCGAGAAGTTATAAAATTCCTTTATTGCAATCTCCCAAACCCCAGAAAAAACTTCCAGACTTGCCACCCAGTCTCAGAGAAGCAGCAGTTCTAGAAATTCAAAGACTGATAAACAAAAGAGTCATGCAAAAAGTCCCACCAGACCAGAAAGGATCTGGATTTTACTTAAGATTCTTTTTAGTGCCCAAGAAAACAGGGGACTGGAGACCCATCTTAGATCTCAGCCATTCAACAAGGCAGTTCAACAAACCAAACTCCAGATGGTCACGGTTCAGTCAATACTTCCATTCTTGGAAAAAGATGAGTGGATGTGCTCTATAAACCTCCAAGATGCTTATTACCACATAAAAATGGAAAAGAGCTCCAGGAGGTTTTTGCAATTCCAGCTGGCAGCCAGTTATTTCCAATTAAGAGCACTGCCCTTTGGACTCATCACAGCCCCCAGAGTGTTTACTAAATGCATGGAAATGTTAGCAGCTCATCTAAGACTGCAAGGGTTTTGAGTATTTCCATATCTCGATGACTGGCTCCTCACCACTACTACCAGGTGTCAGATAGAACAGGCAAGAGATTACACCATACATTTATGTTCATCTCTGGGAATAACTATACATTTTGAAAAATCCATATTTCAACCCACTCAACATCTGGATTTCATTGGAGCTCACTTAGACACTGTCTTGGGAATTGCATCTCTCCCTCTGGAAAGGCTACAGCATATAATATCCCAGGTTGGTCAATTACTACGCAGCAACAAAGTCCCAGCAAAGTTAGTTATTCAAACATTAGGTTCCATGGCAGTAGCAATCACCCTAATTCCCTTGGCAAGGTACCACATGCGGATATTGCAATGTCACAGCCAATTCTGATTACCAATCACTGCAAACATGACCTGATGTGGTGACTACACTCAAATCAAATTCTCTTCTGGCGTCCATTCATTCTGCCCCAGCCCCAAGCCATAGTGACCATGGATGCTTCCCAGATGGGGGGGGGGGGGCATTATCTGGGAAGGACAGTCCAAGGCAGATTCTCTATTGGAGGCCAACTTGCACATCAGTGTACTAGAGATGACGGCAGTGCTGCTAGCGTTGCAAGCATTCCAGGATGTCCTCCCTTTAGGAACAGTAGCGATTTAGACGGGCAACTTGTCAGTCGTCTGGTCCATAAACAAACAAGTCAAACCAAATCTTACCCATTGTGTTGAGAAGCACTCAGAATTTGGCAATGGACGATTTCTTCCAACCGCTTTATCACAGCAATGCACATTCTGGGGAGCTCCAATGTAATAGCAGACAAATTGAGCAGAAGTATTCTCTTGCCTCATGAGTGGTCTCTCAATCCAACAGTGACAAATAACATTTTTCACCACTGGGGCCAATCTTGCAGCCATCTCTTTGCCTCTCCTCTAAACAGCAAGTGCAAAAGTTACTCTGCCCTAATCCCCCATCAGGGTGAGTCACCCAGAGATGCTTTTCTCCATGAATGGCCTCCCAGTCTGCTTTATGCCTTTCACCCAGTTCCTCTCATTTCACAGTTCCTGAAGAAAGCCAAACAGATGGAAAACTCAATAATCCTAATTGCCCCCTTCTGGCCTCGACAAGTTTAGTTTCTCTTCCTGTGGTCTCATTTGATTCAGAAACCATGGATTCTGGACACAGTTCCAGATCTACTGTCTCACCCAAAGGATATGGTGCATCCGAATCTCCAAAACATCAAGCTCACTGCGTGGCTTCTCCATTTCCCATGATTGCCAGGCATCTTTCTCTTTCCTCACCTATCTAACAAATTATTATCGCTCATCATAAATTGTCTACAAGTAAATTATACCAAAACAAATGGGAGAAATTTGTTAGATGGGCTCTAGGCAATGAAATAGATCCTTATTCCAGTCCTATCCACAAAGTATTAGATTTTTTGGCTTCACTTTACCAGTCGGGTTCCTCTACATCAACAATTAAAGTGTACCTAGCTGCAATTTCAAACTTATATGTAGGACTGGAAGATGGCTTTCTAATGTCACACAAATTGTGTAAAGCATTCCTAAAAGGCCTCTTAATGCTAAGACCTCCTTTTAAAGAACCAATTCCATCTTGGGATCTAACTGTGGTTCTTCAGGCCCTGACCAGAAACCCCTTTGAACCATCAGCAACTTGTGACTTAAAACATCTGTTTTGGAAAGCCTTATTTTTGGTGGCTATCACGTCTGCCAGAAGAGACTCTGTATTTCAAGCCTTATTATGTGAACCTCCATACTTATTTTTTCATAAAGATAGAGTTGCGCTTTGAACTAATCTTTCCTTTCTGCCCAAGGTGGTATACAAGACTAATATTAATCAAACTCTACAGTTACCAGTCTTTTTCCCTAATTTTTCAAACAAGGGAGAATATGCTATCCATTTACCTGACGTGCACAGACAACTATGTTTTTATCTTCACAGGATTAAAATATTTAGGAAATCAAACCAACTTTTTGTGGCATTTTCTTCTCTCTATCTAGGTAACCCAGTTTCTAAACTTACCCTAGCCAAGTGGCTTAGAGACTGCATCGCATTCATCTATCATTCTAAGGGGGTCCAACTCCCAAAAACAATTCAAGCCCATTCTACAAGAGCAGTAGCTATGTCTGCAGTCTTTCATGCCAGAGTTTCTTTAGACGACATTTGTGCAGCATTCACTTGGTCTTCTCATCATACCTTTATCACTCATAGCAAATTGGATCAGGTCTCAAGGGGATGAGCATCCTTTGGCTCTATGGTGCTGAGAAATATTCTTCTATGAGACCTCCCGAGGCTAATGTAGCTGGGGACTCTGTCCCACTGTCAAGGATTAGGTGAAGATTGACAACATCAGATAAAGAAGCTATGTCTTACCATAATGTTCCATCTGTGTTGTCGATCTTCACCAATCCTTGAAATCCCCACCCTCCGTCCCCCTTCCTGAGACTCTTAATAGACCGAATTTAGCCTTTGACTAGTTTCTCTGTAAGGACTCATATTTGGCTTCAGTTAACTTAACTATCATGTATCCATGACCTTTCACGTCTATCTGCCACTCTTTGGCAAACTCAATTTGAGATAATTTCTGAGAGGAGCATTGTGGGTAGAGCCTGGCTTGAGAGTTTGGAGAGTGTGAACTAAAGCAAATGGCCATCTCAGTTCCGAGGTTCGGAAATGAACCCTTATTGCATCAAAATTTTAGCTAAAAGCCACTGTCAAGGCTTGGTGAATATCGACAATACAAATGGAACATTATGGTAAGACATAACTTCTTTTTTCCCATCCCCATGTGCATTAAAATGCAGAATTCCTTATACAATTTAAATAGACCACTACTTATCAAGCACAAGCTCACTGAGTTGAACCTTTCCAAAGGACTGGCTAGTCAAAAAGCCAATAAGTCTAGATACCACATTGCAACGCATTAACTAATAGTCAGAAAGCAGCAAAATAACAAAAATAAGTGTTTTTGCTACACAACATTTGTAATGGATGGTGTCCTCCACACCCCCCGCTATTTATATATATATATATATTAACTCTGAGATCATAATATCACAGACAAAGTGAAACTCTTCAGTGCCTCTGTAGAGATACAGCAAAATATCTGGCAGTTGGTGCAGTGGTTACAGTGTGAACTATAGTTCTTGGGGTACAGGGTTTGATTCCCACAGCCCTTGTGTGACTACTGTATGACCTTGAGCAAATCACTTAACCAGACATTGTTCCAAGGTCACTGCTGGATCTGATTTTGTCTGTTTTCATCCGATTCCATCTTTGGATTGTCAGAGCTGACCACTGCATCATTTTTGAAGCTTATGGATCTGACTCCTCCCCTACCTTTAATTCCTTCCACTCCTCCTTAGTATCTCAGATCGAGTTTGCCCTATGCATCCATACGTCTGGATCCATAAGCTTCAAAAATGGTGCCAAGTCAGATGTAGTCGGGTCCAACAACCAAAAGGTTGAACCAGATGAAAATCAGACAGCACAAATCTTTCGTTATGGTAAGCACATAACCTTGGTTTCTACCTGGTTAACAACTAGGATTATTATTATTATTATTATTATTATTATTATTATTATTATTATTAATAATATAAATCATTTGTTTAGTTTTAAATTATGTAAGAAATACATAGAGTACTTAGTTACACTTTTATCAGTCCATGTGTTAAAGCATCTCTCCTTCCCAGTAAAACTCTGATTTAGTCTTACCACTTTCTAAATTCATCTCCTCATAATCATCTGCTAACTGTGGGTGTATTTCTCTGTTCCTTTGTCTTGCTAAGCTACTATGTATTTCAGCAAGATACTGACCACCTCACAAAATGCTGCATCCTCCCCAGATGCCAGCAGCGTTTTACTCTGGATTAGAGCATGTAAAATACCTCTCTTATCTATTTCAGAATCCATTCTAACATCTACAGACAATGGATTTATTAATGTTGCCAGTTTCATTGATCTTACTCAGACCTTCAGTATAGTAAAACACTTTTTTTCTGAGATATTCCCTGTTCTCCATGGTCTTTGCCTCTAAAGTCTCCACTTGGCATAGATCCAGTCTCTCAAATAGGTTTTTCAATTAAATGTAGAATCTACTTCATCTTTAACAACCATCACAAGCTCATGTGTTTCCAAGAACCAATCCTTGGCCCTTTATTCCTTATCATCATTAACTCTTACTCTGTTCCTTCCAATATTCTTACTCCAACATTATTTTCTGCACTAATCTGCACGTATAGTATTGTTGTCTTTCAGTTCTCTGCTTCCTATCAGTCCTTTAAAAACAGAATTAATTTCTGACCATAATAAGCTTCTTTCTTGCCTAAATAATAAACAATTATCCCTAAACTAGAATAAACCAAAGGGTATGCTTTTGGCGCTACTGCAATATTCAAGATAATTCTGCCAACCGATATTTTTCTTTCCTGAAAAAGATGATTATTGAGCTGGTCCAATCTTTTAGATATCTAGGGATCCTCCTTAACCTATTTTTGTCTATGGATATCTGCTTTGATGAAATCAAGAAGCAAAATTATTTGAGCTGTTTATAGCCTTTCACACTTATTCACAAATTATGTTGGTAAAGGTTCTCTGCTATCTAGGTGTGACCACATGCTCACCATTTTTGCTCAGACTTTTCCCAGATATAAACAGGACCTTCATCTTCTTGTCTCCCATAACCGAACACTGCTGTAATACACTCCAGAGATCCAGCTAGCTTCCAGTCAATGAATGATAAGATCTCCTCTTAATATTTAAAGTCCTTATCTTGGCCTATAACCACAACTAATTTAACACCCTTCACTTTATGATTCCATAATAATGGCATGAAATGCTGCAAACAATACTCATTTCCCACAGCTGCCATGGTCACAGAGCTCTAGTGTTACAGAGAATACCTATTCCCCACAAATGCCATGATAATAGAGCTCTAGTGTGACAGAGAATACTAATTTTCTACAGGGTCCATGATTACAGAGCTCTAGTTTTACAGAGCATATCCATTTTATGCAGGTGCCATGATTACAGAGCCTCTAGTGTTACAAAGAATACCCATTTTCCAGTGGTGCCATGATCATAGAGCTCTAGTGTTACAAAAATATCCATTTTTAGCAGGTGCAATGATCATGACTTCTGTTGTAGGACCAGCATTTTAGAATGTTCACCCTGGATCTGTTATAAATTTTGCAGACCTCGGTGAATTTAGATAGAAGCTTCTCTCCCACCTAAAACAAAATATCTCTTGCAAATTGCTTTTAACACCCTCATTACATGACTTTTTTCCATCACGCAATGTGACTTGTACAGAGCTGCCAAATTCACTGCTGGCTTCTTCCCCCTCCCCTCCCTTATTGCTCCCTCTTCATACATATCTATGTTTAACTTTTACTTTCAAGTCTATATTTAACTGTGATACTTGGTCCTTCCAGACTTATTTCATAATTCTTATTATATTATTCATTTTATAGATGGTAAGGTACCTTTAATAATGGTGCTTTCTGATGTCTCAGTTTATTGACTTTGTATATTGTAATGTTGCCTTAAATGTTGCCAGCTGTTATTTTTTATTAGAGAATGGGCAAAACGTACATTGGCACCCTGACTGGAGAAAGGACATTCTCCAGCAGGGTGTTAATGTACAGGTAATGCCTGCTGAAAAATGAGTCTGATGGTTCACAGCAGCATATTACGGTGCCATGAAGCTCGGACAGTAAGGAAGCTAATGGCTGCCATTATTTTAAACTCACTAAGCAACGCTTTTTCTTTTTAGTGAGTGTAAAATTAAAATAAATAGAGAATGTTTAAAAAAATGAAAAGTATGTGTTTATGCCTATGTGTGTGAATGTATGCATGCTTGAAAATGAGATTGAGATTGATCGAGCTATTATTTAAGTAACTTGATTAGTTAAAAAAAATAGAGTAATACAGTGAGAGGTACGGAGGTAAAAAACTTTGAATGCCTGGCATTATTAATTAGGTTTAATCATGTCTTTTTAAAGCTACACTGCTTCTAAATATCTGTGTGTGTGATTGCGTGCATCTCTGTGACAGAGTGTGTGTGTGGATATTAAATAATTATCAAATGTATATTGTTAGTGTAAAATACTTCCTTCCTTCAACAACATTTACATATACTACATGAAGTTTGAAGTATTGGGAGGAAGAAATATTTTACATCAAAAATATTAAAAAATATGTGTGTGTGTGTGTGTGTGTGTGTGTGTGTGTGTGTGTGTGTGTGTGTATGTATATATATATATATATATATATATATATATATATATATATATATATATATATATATATCGATTTGCTATAATAATTCTGAGTGACGGTCCAAAGACTACAGGATGCCGAAATTTGGTTGGCTGAACCAGTGTTGTCGAACCTTCATTCATGCAGGTCTTTGGTTAGCGACTGCATTGTGCATTC
The DNA here is from genome assembly GCF_019279795.1 of Protopterus annectens. NCBI lineage: Eukaryota > Metazoa > Chordata > Ceratodontiformes > Protopteridae > Protopterus > Protopterus annectens. Next base: position 514,213,439 of record NC_056747.1, on the reverse strand, counting down.
GCACATATGTGGTCAGCCTTCTGACGAGATTGCTGTACAGTGCAGGTCAGGAAATTTGTCCTTTTCCTCACTGTAGTGCAATCTTGGAGTTGGAATATTTAATCTGCATGGGGTGCAGCATAGCCCCCCCCCCTGCAACATAGTGCTGTCCCTTGGTATGCAGTGTTCGACATCTGTCCACGGATGTCGAGAATGGTTGATGTCGCATTGGGAAGTGTGTTTGCTAGATTCCAACCTTCTTGACATTCCGTTTCGAACATCTGAGTTGATGTTTTAGCTCGGAATGTGTTGTGGACATCGATCATATGATAGTAAATATATATATATATATATATATATATATATATATATATATATATATATATACACATACATGAATATATATATATATATATATATATATATATATATATATATATATATATATATATATATATACACACACACACACACACACACACACACACACACACACACATATATATATATATATATATATGGGTCCCTATCTATTCACCGACAATTCATTTCACTGACACTCATTTCGTCGACAGTTCATTTCGTTGACAGAAAGATGTGCCCCCTTCCCCAATGTTGTGCAACCCTGGAGTTGATATATATAGTTAGGGGGGGTGTGGGGGGCACAGCCCCCCACAATGGGGGGTGTGGGGGGCGAAGCCCCCCACCTAACAATTTTTGAAGGGGGCACATCTTTCTGTCGACGAAATGAACTGTCGACGAAATGAGTTTCAGTGAAATGAATTGTCGGTGAATAGATAGGGACCCATATATATATATATATATATATATAAATTAAAAAAATACAAAACAGTTCAACAGCTACCCCATTCTCTAAGTGCAATAATGCCCTCCATGGGGTGTGTTACTGTAAATAATGCCCTTCCAAAAGAACAACCCTGGGTGTGTATTATTTACACAGTATCATACACCCTGTTTGTTCTTCATTATTGCTTTCATATCATCCTCTGTTCAATTTCAAGTATTGTATTGTCTTGGTCAGAGATTTTACAGTGTTGTTCATTGCTGTTTTTTCATCATTTTATTTATGTTGTAATCCAGGCAGTGTTTGAAACTGGTCCTCAGCAGATCATTATTACTATGGTTAACAAACAAAAATAAAAAGGATTGCCTCTTTGATATATTTTAATTCTTTTGAAGGTGTTTAACCCAAAATGGTTGATTTCAATAACATTGTAGTTTTTTCTTGATGTTATTACATTGTTGCTGCTTTTTGGTTGAATAAATTATAAAAGAGATTTTAAAATGAAGCCAGCAGTCTATTTGCAGGAAGGAACTTTTCCATGCAGGTTGTAGAAGATTTGCCCAGTTCCTACGTAGCTAAGCCACTTAGCTGTATTGTGTATAAAAGTACATTGGATGTGGGTAAGTCCATAGCAATACATACTCGGCCATGCTGTGTTATATAATTATGTAAACGGACTGAGTACATTAGGGTATTGGGCACAAAAGAAAGAGCACAGCATGGGAACCTATGCGTTGGGGGACAACACAAACACTCAGGGTCACATTGGAGTACAGACATTAAGGAAGCAGATAAAAGATAAAAAAGCAGAAACATAGCCATGGGGAGAGCTAGAAAAACAAAAATGTTACAGTAGTACGTTTAAGACAAATACTGATAATTATCACTAAAGCAGAGTAAATATAGCTAACTCTTTGTGGGAAGATATTATCATTTTTTTTCATAATACTTTATGTATGTTTTCAAAAATCATGATGCATATAATTATAAAGCATTTAAGAAAACTGCTAACATTTCATAGGAGACACAGTAGAGGACAAAATTCAGTAGTTTCCAGAAGTGGAAGGCATTTTTAGTAGGCCTTATCCCAAACATGTAAGGTATATTCAATAAAATACGTACGTATCTCTAGTGTACTTATAGGCTCCATCCACAAGACGCATGGCTTCCTTGACTGAACTCATAACAAAGGGGCTGCCCAGAGTCTCTGCAGTATCTACACGAACCATCAAGGAACCAAAACCAGAATGGATTAATATTTATCAGTAATATAACAGTAATATAAAATAAATGCATTCATCTTTATAGTTCAGACTATAGTTATATTTATTTGCTTACTTATTTATTTTACATGTATAGCTAGAGACATTTTTCAGTCATGACTTAGTTACATAGAAGGTAAATGTAAACACAGTCTAAATATAGTGGAGAAAAACAATAATAGTTTCAGGCCAATGTAGAACAATCAACATTTAAAAAATAAATAAAACAAAGAAATGAAGTGGTGAACAGTTGAAAAAAAAAAGCAAATCTTCAAAAAAATTTGACACCACTAGAATCTGGCAAAATAATCCATAGAGTTGTTTTCTTCAGTTAAACTTTTTGCTGTATTAGAGCGTATCTAAGTAGTATTAATTGTCCATGGCTAGTGAAATATATAAACAATAATGGTCAAGAATGAAACAGCTGGACAGACTTTTTGCATGGTGACTGAAGGTTTCATCATATCTAATAAAACAAGTTTATATTAACTAGTAGCAACATTATCTGAAAAATAAATGCCTTCCTATATCTGCAAAGTGGATGGAAATAAACTAATTTATAACAGAAGGATGAATATTTGGTTGCCAGTTTTACTGACTTCTTGACAGTTTATGAGTTAATGCAGAAGAGTAAGGCTATGAGCAGTTAAGATGCTGCTTTCTGAAGTTCAGGGTTTGAATCTATCTGTGTCCTGTGTTACTGAGCAAGTAACTTTACCAGACAGTGTTCTGGAGCAGTTGAGAACTTGGGCTATGTTCCTTAATGTTCTCATGGTCTGCATGCCTAGTAACTACTAATAAACCTATAAAGAGGTAAGGCATTTCAGACTAGAGGTCTTTTAGATGACAAGGCACTGTATACATCAGAGAGTATTGTGGCATCATAAGGGAAGCAGGATTCTAGTCTGGGAATATTCCAACTTCTTACAGCCGCTCAGATTAAGCAGTTTAACATTAAAGGTGTTACCAATATGGGACATTCTCAGAATGATGACTTTGTTGCCACTGTAACTCTTTCACAAATCTAGTATTTTCTTTTATAAGATTTGTATTTTTTGTACATTATGAATGGAGACTGAGTTAGTGATGAAACATGCACATTTAAAGGCTGGCAATAACATACCTTTCTCAATTGCAATATTAGCCTGTTTGGTGAGAAGTGCATATATTTATGGCAAGTATGAAAAAAAAAACAGAAGCCTTGTCTGCCAGGTGATGAATGTGATTGGAAAACGTAAATAATGGATCAAGTCAGATCTATATCTACACATTCTTGAGTGGCTTGTCATCACACCCAAGGATGTTGAACTTGTCCAGATGTATGCCGAGATATTAAAGGATACTAAATGGAATAGATTTAATCTTGAAAAGCCTGATTCTAAGTCCTAGCCACCCAAAGACAATGCTCTGTTAGTATGCCCTAAAATGTGTTCTTGGTCAAAACTGAGAGCTCTTTGTGGCCCTGATGACTGTGTCATTTGATTACAGAAACATAGTTATATAATGTAATGTTAAAGTAAGAGGATGGAGCCTTGAGGGTCACCTGACTCAGTTAGCCAGAATTGTGAGTTTTTTGGCTGAGTGATTACCTGGAAATAACAATTTACAAGCTTGACTGATTGTATTCAAACCAAAAAGTGAAGTCTGTTTAATCAACAGTGAGTGGTCCAATTGCATGAAATAAATTACTAATGAGTGTAACTAGTTCTGAAATCGTACTATGGTCCTTGTCAAAACCTTGTTGCTGACTTGCAAGCATACCATTTGCTTCAATATGATCTTCTAGTTGTGTGGTTGCTGCCTTTTCTTCATCATTATCATCATCATCATTATCATCATCATCAGCCCCCTTTTTCCTATTTTCTACATGGGGTCAGGGTATTGTATTAACTGTCACCATCTCTCCATTCAGTGCCACACCCCTGTCTTCTTCGATACTCATGACTGACTGTCATAGATCTTCTTTTACACAATCCATCCACCTCTTTGCTGGACGTTCTTGTTTCCTGTTACCTTCTTCCTGTCCTTCCCATATCTTCTTCACCAGATTGCCTTTTGCTTTTTTTGCGCATGTGTCTGAATCATTGTAATGAGTTCTCTTTGATCTTTTCTGCAACTGGATGCACATCTGCCATGTGATAGTCTACCATGACTAGTAACATTAGTAACAACACTTAGCAGTAGAACAGCAGTATGCATACATGAATATCTGCCATATTACAGTCGACCATAACTAATAACATTAGTAAGAGCACTTAGCCATAGAACAGCAGTAATGAGACATGAACAACTGCCGTGCTATAGTCTGCTGTAACTAGTAACAATAGTAACAACACTTAGCAGTGAAACAGCTGTAATGAGACATGAACATCTCCCATGCGATAGTCTACTGTAACTAGTAACATCAGTAAGAGCATTTAACAATAGAACAGCTGTAAGTAGGCATAAACATCTGCCATTCGATAGTCTACTGTAACTCTAGACTTTCCACTGTGTGACACCTTAAACCTCTTGTATTAGAGGTGACATGGGATATATGCAAATTATCACTTCTAATACAAGAGATTTAAGGTATCACACAGTGGAAAGTCTAGCTTTGCTAGATTTTTCTTTTTGAGTTTTTTAATCGATTGTTTTTTTCTGTGTGACCTTTTTACCCATTGTTTTAGTCTACTGTAACTAGTAATTTTATTAACAACACTTAGCAGTAGAACAGCAATTAGAAGACATAAACGTTTGCCATGCAATAGTCTACTGTAACTAATAACATTAGCGAAACCACTTAGGAATAGAACAACAGTAAACAGACATGAACATCTGCCATACAATAGTGTACCATAACTAATAATAACATTAGTAACAACACTCAGCAGTAGAACAGCAGTAAGCAGACATGAGCATCTGTCATGTGATAGTCTACCATAATTAGTGACATTATTAACAATGCTTAGCAACAGAATAGCAGTAAGCAGCTCTCTGCCTTGGTCAGGAAGACAAAATCGTAGAGAAGTAAAGTGATAGCAAGGAGGTGACATACCCACTAAGTGATGGCATCATTGTCTTTAGCTTGGGTGCCAATGTGCCTTGAGTTTAGCAAGGAAGATGCATGCTGTGTAGAGAATGGTAAGCGCTCGAAAGGAATCCGCAATTTAATGGCAAGAACAGGATTCACCTGGTTGCTTCTTTCTAGAGCATATAAAACATGTTGAAGTTTAGATAAGCAGTTGCTTATCAGTATACAGACCAGCATGGTGCTCTGTCCAGACAGGAACAGTGCTTTGTATAGGTATCAGTTTGTAAAGTAATGCAGAAGGGAGCGGCTTGGCACTCTGTGTAATAGATGGCCAGTCTGCCTTTTCCATTGATATGCTGTGGTGCTGTCTTAGTAAGGTGCTAATGATCCTACAGATCGCACCTAGCATGTTCTGTAACCTCTGCTGATTGCAATTTGAACTTGGTGCCCTGACAGGTATCCAATATTCGAATGTGAACATTATTTATGCCTTTACATGAAGATGTGCTTGCCTGTATAATCAGAAGGTGATCTACTTTATAGCAGATAATGTAAGTTTTAACTGTACCTTCTGTGTGTCTGCACTAAAATTAGTAGCATGATCAAGCCTTACACCTGGATATATATATATATATATATATATATATATATATATATATATATATATATATATACACACATATATATATATATATATATATATATATATATATATAACTTCATTGAATCAGTTCCTCCCCTGTTTGGATCTAGGATGGACTAACTTAGTATATGACTTTATTGAGTCTTTTTGGGGTTTTAGGTAACATGGCCTTTATTTTTATTTAAAAACTATATTCAGACTCATGTAACTTAACCAGATGTGTACTTATACTTGGTGTATTGATTATGTTACTTGGTTAACATGCAGCATATTTCACAGCTGACTTAGTTCAAACAGCCTTGCATTATATTGCATTCACTTTCGATAAACAAATCTGGTGCTTTTGTCATGTCTTTGAAAATACAGTAACTGTTCACTGTTTTGTATATTTTGTTTTGAAGATGTTGTTTGCTGTTTAAATAGCACTGTAGCAGTGCTGTATGTACCTTAACTGAGATGTGCAGGTATTCTGATAGTAACCTGTATTGTTTCAAAAGATGCTTCACCTAGGTGACCACAGCTTTTTCCAATGTTTTGAATAGGGATTGATAGTATAGACAGAATTCTTTAAGAGTTTACATGAAACTTGAAATCAAATTTTGGGAAAGAGACAATTGTTGAAACTTTCAGAAATTCAGGAAGAATGTTTTTGCCAGTGAAAGATATATGATATAGGCTGTGGAATATTAAGAGACCAGTTAGCATAATGGTTAAGGTCCTCCCCTCCCATGCACAAGGTACAAGATTCACTCCTGACCTCTGGAATTTGCATGATCGCTTTGTGTCTTTATGTGCATCCTCTCACCTCCAAGAAACATGCTGAATGTTTCCATCTCAAACTCACCAAGGAATGGAGCTGTGGGCAGCAGGGGAAGAGTTGTATAAACCAACCACATTGGGCATCTACTGTGGTGCACAGTATCCGCAAGACAGAAGATCACAGACTGCACACTGTGGTAGGGCTAGCCACTCAGTGGTGTAAATATGGCTCTAGGTGATTCAGTCATGCTGCTTTTTCTTACAGTTGTCAAAAGGTAACAATAAGACAGTTGGCTAACAGGAGTCAGGTTTCAGGCTGTAATATTACTCTTTTTTTTTTGTGAATGAACAAGATACTGGCAATTTGCCATAGCCTAAAAATACTCCAGTACTGGGAGATGAGTTAATAATATGCCTCTTGAGAACAGCAATGGAATGCATCACATGTCCTGTGGAATGTAAGGCAAAGTTCATCAGAGCCAGTCTTTTCATAGTTGGAAATGTTATGGAGCCAGCAATTTTACTTTAGATAGTGCTACATGGAAATTGAAAGCCAGTTGTATATCCAAATATTCTGTCTGCGGTACTCTGAGGTACTCATGATGCTGAGTGCAGTTTGTGATTACATTAGACACCTAAGTAAAAGACATCTGGTATTGACAACCACCCTGCTGAGCTGATTAAAGCCAGAGGTGACAGCACAGTGGATTTCTTAACCATCCCCTGCAATAAGATTCTGAGGATAAGACAATGGCCAAAGGAATGGCTTTATTCTGTATCTATGCTAATCCCAAAAAGACCAAGAGTAACAGAGTGGGCCAGCCATCAGCCAATATCACTGATTAGTCATATTCATCTGAGCCCTTATCAAGTGCATTACATCATTAGCAGAACAAGAGCTAGCTAAAAAACAAATGAGGTCCAGGAGGGGTGTTAGCACTAGAGATCATGCATTTAACATTTGAATAATCCTGGAAATAAACAAGAAAATTAAATCAGCATGCCTATATGGTATCTGTTGATCACAAGAAAGCCCATGACTCTAATAAATAACTGCAAGCTGTGGAATGTATTAAATCATATGAGTATTATCAATTGTTTAATTCAAATTATCAGAAATCTGTATGTCCACCAACAAGTGTCCATTGGAATAGATCATGTTCTTTCAAAACCCGTTCATGTGAAAAAAGGGTATGGCAAGGATATTTAATTTCAAGTTATATAACAAGGAAATTATGTGAAATTCTGTGGTTAAACTGGATATGATTGTTTTTTTTAACAATAAATGGTAGGAATATTAATAATTTACAATATACAGACAATACTGTCCTCTCTGCAACACCACAGGAGGATTGTTATTGTTATAACCATGACAGAGTTGCAATGACACAGTGACTCTTCTACATACCTGTTACTGGAATTTAGCTTGCTGTTCTGCTTCTCTTTTTTTACATTGTTTCATTAACTTAGCTAGTTGCTCTGTTCATAAGCTGTTATACTAATTTAATCAATTGTTCTACTGAAGCTGATTCAATATTTTAGCTAATCACTCTGTATTTAATCTGTTCATCATACATCTAGCTAACTGCTCAGTGTTTACACCTATTTTCAGATATTCTTTTTCTCTTGACTGTAGCACATCTTACTGTTACTACCTTTTCTAATAACTTTCCTTTCCCACCCCCCACTGTTTAATCCTTTCTAAGCTAATAAAATCCTCCTGTTTATATATTTCTCCTCCACCTAACTGCTGCCTTTTCCCCTTTTTTTCTAGTATCAAGCTCCATGTATACCACCTTGCCAACTGCCCTCTGCACTGCATTGTGCAGAAATCTTTTAGAGCCAGCAGATCTACTGCATTAATTACACCTGCACCCAAGAACTTTGCTGAGCCTCAGGATTTCAATGTTGCCAGCCAACCTGCCTCAGCATTTAACATATGTTTATCTCCTAACTTTAAATTGTGTACTTCCCAAATGGCTCCCTGCACACCACCAGAACTCACAAATACCTCCCACCTATCTGTTCTTTTCTCTTCTTGCTCTACACCCCTTGCCAACTTGCCCCTCATGGCTGCACCATAATTCAAGGTAAACTTTACCACCCCTATCCATCTTTTAATCAGTCAGGTACACAGCTCACCCCTCCACTGTCACTTCCACACTCTCTCTGTCATTTCTTCCTACATACCTATAACCCTTTCTCTTTCCTCCGTTGTATCCAGTTGGTCTCTGTACTGCTGCTACTTTTTCCCTAGACTTTCCTCCCCTATTCAAACTCCCTATTGCTACCTATCCTCACCTTAATCGCACTCCTACATAATCTCCTATGCAAAATTCCCTACTCTGACTAATTTTCCCTCTCCTTGTTTCCCTTCATCTTTTTTCCTTAACTTTAACCTTAAAATGCAAAACCACTTGCCTACACCCCATTGCATTCACTAATTGTTTTGATTTTGCAAACAGCTCTGGCCGGGTGTCACCCCTCTACACGTGAGCCCATGCTATTCCCCTATCCTACCCCCATTCCCACCCACCCCATACCAGTTACATTTATACCTATCTAAGCTCTTCCCCCTGCAACTCTTGCAACCAGTCACACACTACCGATAATCTTTTATCTAATCCCATAGTATCAATTAATTTCTGCCAAATCCCATACTTAGAATTTATCTTCCATCAAATCTTACTACACACACCCCTCCCATATAACAGTCAACATCCCCCACCCAGCCTAACCCATTACACTTAATCATTACTCTACTGCCACTCACTACATTCTCTTAGCATGTTTCACTGTAAACCAGCCACACTCCTCCTTATTGCCCTATCTCTCAGTCTTCTTATACATATGACATCATTAAACTCCCTTAACCTCTTCACAACAGAAAAATCTACCACATCCAATGCTTCCCTAGAAATAAAAACAGATAACGTATCTAATATATCACCCACCCTATATGATTCTAACATACTATTATTCACCAAATTTAAAATCCTACATGCCTTCGCTAAATCAAAATCCCAACCCTCAACAAAAGTGAAGCAATTAAACAAAACTACTCACCTCAACCTCTACACAGCAATCTACTCCTACTTAGCCCATTGTGGCAATATCCATCCCAACCCAGGAACCACTTCTAACCCTACCTCTTTCAAGACTTCTCCTCCTAAAAATCTATTTTTAATCACTCTTAATCTGCACAGCATCTGTAACAAAACTACAGAACTCCATATATGGCTCTCCCAATACTCTCCTGACATACTTGCAGTCACTGACTCAAGCCACATATTAAAGATATTGCATTACTCCCACCTGGCTACAGCATACTAAAAGCAGACTAAACTCATAAAAAAGGAAGAGGTGTAGCCTTAATCTATCCCAACACTCTCATCTTACTCTCATATCCCAAACCCATCCCCTCCTTTTGTACTGCTGAAATTCTCTTAGCCTCCTTAAAAATCGGTAACACCAAACAACTATGCATTGCAGTCCTATATATTCTACCATGGAGCAACATCAAAACATCTCTCAAAACATAGCCAATGAAACCATCATCATGGGAGATATCATTGTTAACTGACAAAACCTAAACTCTGACTACCCCACCAAGAGCATAAATTTACATGGCTTAACTCAACTCATCTAAACTCCAACTAGAATTCCAAACAATAACAACCAAGGATTTACTCTTGACTGGATCCTGGTTTCAGATCCCTGCAAATGCTCCAACTCTGAAATCCTACCAGATACTTTAAGTGGCCACCTGCCCACCTACACACACACATAGAACCATGACCTACACCTCCAAAAAACACATCTATAAAACCTCCCACAGTTTGTCTAACTTCAACCAATACCACTTTAATTCAATCCTAAATTCAGTAAACTGGTCCATTCTAAAAACTCTACCCTTAGATGAGGCTGTCAGTCACTTCACCAACATATTTCTGGATACCCTTAACAACCTAGCCCCACACTATATAAAAATAATAAAAACTAATCATGCTCCCTGGCTAACCAAGCCTACCAAAAACTTAATAGTAAAAAGAGACAAAGCCTGGCATCTTTGATTGATTATTGTTTTATTTACATTTTATTAGTAGTATCTTTTTAATGTGTAAAGTTATAGCATGATAGTGGAGCTTTTCTCCTCGGGCCTCTGCTGAAAATGGACATGTATCCAGCCAGACTAGCCCGGTTAACAAATGTAAAATAAATAAAATAAATAAATAACCAAAAAAACCCTAAATTACCAAAAGTATAGACAGCTATGCAACTGAGCAAAAAACATCTGATAAAGCATGATAAAAAGCACTATTTCTTCCAACAGCTAACCTCCCACAAAAACAACCAAACAAAATTCTGTCACGCCATTACTCAACTTTTCACCCCTGGAACCAAAGAAAACCCATCTCCTTCCACTGATAAAACCCCATTCCAAATAGCAGAAACATTCAACACACATTTTATACAGTATACTCAATGTACTCAATCATTCCAACAAACCTAAGAACTCTTTCCGCATGCACAACCCCAACCCCTTACAAACTAATACAAAACACTCCTCTTCTTCTTTTCTCCCACAGTATGAACTTACAACTGACCAACACTCTCCTCTCCTTACTCTCTAACCTGTACCTACTCATCATGTTCCTTAAACTAAAACCCTATTCTCCCTCTGCTGACAACTTCCCACCAGAGTACACAAAATATGTTGCTGATGCTATAGCTTATCCTGTCAGCATACTCATCAAATGATCCATCTCAGAAACCTACATCTCTACCCTATGGAAAAAATCCATAAGAATCCCCTTACACAAAGTAGGAAAGTGCAATGACATTACCAATTACCGTCTTATTGCTATCCTAGCTCCCCTATACAAACTGTTAGAAAAATGTATAAATAAACAACTACTTAATCATCTTCTTCAAAACAATCTACTTACCACCCACCCAACACAGTTTCAGACCGTCACATAGTACTACTACTACTGTACTAATCTCCTTCACAGATACAGTCAACAAAGCCAGGGATGCCAGACTACTAACCTGAGTAATACTTCTTGATCTATCTAAGGCCTTTGATAAAGTTTCCCACCCAAAACTACTACAAAAACTCTCTACACTTGGTCTTTCCCCTACAACTCAACAATGGCTCAGTAGCTAATTAACAGACAAACAACAATGCATAAAATGGCAGGGAAGTCTCTCCAACTATCTACCAAATAACACAGGAGTTCCTCAGGAATCCATTCTCAGACATTGCTTTTTAACATCTTCATTAACAACCTTCACTCTGCCTCCCACCAAAGCTCCCTAATCCAATATGCCAATGATTCCACTATCAGCTCCACCTCCAACAACATAAAAAACCTTCTGCATCTAATCCAATCTGCCTTCTCTTCCATTCAGACCTGGCTAAACAATGCACAGCTCCTGCTGAACCCAAATGAAACCAAACTCCTCCTTTTTACACCCAAAAATCTCTCAGCCGACTTTAAGATCTTTTCACTAAACAATACTCATATAGAAGTTGTATCTCAAGCCAAACTACTAGGAGTAACCATAGATGATAAATGTTCCTATGATCTGCATATCCACAATGCAATCAAAAAACTCACTGCAAACTAGGAATGCTCTACAGGCACAAAAACTTTATGATTACAACCACCAAAACCACCCTGGTCACTACTTACCTGCTCCCCTCCCTACTGTATGGTGCTGCTATTCTGACAAACATTCAGATTACCCTAGAAAACAAACTTGAATCATTTTATAACAAAATTGCTAAATTTGCTATAAATGCACCTCATTAAACATACCCCTGTACAGCTCTCAGTGCCCTCAACAGGCTCAAACTTCCATGTCTCCTAGACCACCTACAACTCAATATGGCTCACAAAGTTCTATATCAATGTGATAACTGCCCTGCTCTCAACTCTCTTTTCCAAACCTACAGACCCACCAGGACTCTCCGATCTGAAGACAAGCAATTAGTAACCCTACACAGACCAAACAAAAAAACTGGACAGTGTCTATATTCCTACACTATAGCAAAAATCTGGAATGCCTTATCAGCAAACATTAGAGCAATAACAAACCACAAGAATTTGAATCTCACGCTAAAAAAACACCTTCTAGAAAAAAGTATCTTTCCCTGTTCCAAAACTACTTAGCAACCCAGTTCCTACCCCCTTCCCTACCTTCCCCTCCTTTACTCTACTATACTTACTTCCTTCTCCTCCTGTCAAAGCACTAAGCAGCTAGATTTATTGAAACGTGACAAAGAACTTGGCACTTGACTACAAATATTAACCCCCCCATTTCTTTTCTCTGTAAATTAGCTGCTAGTCTTACTGATGTATATTAATTAACCAATTTACACCCTTTTCTAAATGTATACCTGCAGTCTTCCTAAACAAATCTTTGCAGATGACATCTAACTATATAAAACATTTCAAACTGTATACAGTCAACCTAAAAGAATAGTAGTTGTTAAAACAACCGTATAAACGTATATCTCTGTATTTCTTGTTTTCAAAGTTTACTGTGGTAAATGTACACCAATTGCTTGCCTTGTAAGTTATTGTAACCTACACTGCCATATTTAAATTTAATTTCCCTGTACTTCTATTTTGTCAATGTTTTACTCTGTGGAGCTTTTCTCCCTGGGCCTCCTCTGAAAATGGGTTCATGACTCAGTTGGACTTTCCCGGTTTCAAAAATTTCAAATAAATAAATACATTTACAACATCTAGCACATAAATTAAATGAAGTATCAAAAGAGACTATTCCCTAGGAATAAATACCAAAAAAAAAAAAAACATGGTAGTATCGTGACAAAATGAAACCTTCAATACATATTGCCATGGAATGCATCTTGAACATTTATTTTTTAAATACTTGGGTGTTAAAGTAAATATATAGACATTGATTACGGCAAAGAAATTCAGGCCTGGTTAGATGTGGCTAGTATGAACATTAGATCACTCACTCAGCTATAGAAAGATCACAATCTAAAGGAAGTTACTATTTCTAATAGCTTAGTCTCAACATTTTCTACTTTCATCCCACTGAAAGGCTAAATCATTAAAGGAAAACTCCGCCCTCTCCTATGGTTTAACTCAGTCGTTAGGTTTCTTTTCTCCCTACAATCTGATTCCAGCATTGTATAGAGACCAGAAATCTGTACTTGTTACAACTTTTATTTCCTTGCATTGGAGTCAAAGCAAGGGAAAACTCACCTACTTTATTTTAATCTCAACATCTCAAATACTTTGCAGTGAAATTCGTCTCCACTTGCACGACATATTATAGACACAGTTGAATCTATAGTTTATCCTGTCAGGTACTGCTGTCAATCTTAAATAGGCAATTAATCCTGCTAAAATTAGGCACACAGCAGCTGATATAAAAAAAGACAGAAAGCCATGGAACTGTTTCACTGTTTTTATTGCAGAGAGGAAGAGAACATAATACTCTCCTTTCATAGCAAAACAAAGCAATTAGATCAGTCAGGGGTTTGGGGTTTAAAGGCAATTGTCTGACAAATTTACATAAGCAACAGCACATTACTGAAAAGCTAAGTTTTAAATGTTGGTTATTTATAATAGTTTATATGTTAAGACAACTTAAATGTAGTATCAAAGATATCTGTGACAATTAGAGAAAAGAGAGAAAATATTTTTTCTTGTAAAGCAAAAATTTTACATTTTCAAGCCCCCCCCCCCCCCACACACACACACACACACACACACAGGACAGATCAGCAGAACGAGAGACAAGTATCAACTCAATCAACTAGGTGCAATGAAAATGTTCATAAAAATGTCCTTTATGCTTCTTTGTGACATACTTCCAGAGGGGGATGAATATCTGGTACAAGCAAATCCATGGTAAGAGATTCCCACCAAATTTGAGTCAGTCCTTACATTGTTAGAGTGCATGAGCACATTTTCCACAAAGAAAATGTGACCATTGATGGCAACCATAATATACAGCCGAATTTACCTTAACCTACGTTTGCTATGTGCTTTTGCATTAAAAACGTTAAGAAAAGAAAACCAGAAATACTTAACTATGTTTAAATGCGTGCACACACACATGCACGCACACACACACACACACACACACACACACACACACACACACACACACACACACACACACACACACACACACACACACACACACACACACTCAGATGTGCATTTAAATGCAAGACTGGATCTCACATATAGTATTATACATGCTACATGCATTTTTATAAACACACAGACATATATATATATATATATATATATATATATATATATATATATATATATATATATATATATGTGTGTGTGTGTGTGTATGGGTTCACTTCAAAATCCCGAAGGCTCAAAATCCTGAATCTCAAAATCCCGAACTCAAAATCCTGAAAGCTCAAAATACTGAAAACTCATAATACTGAATCTCATAATACCGAAAAACATACAGGACACCAACACTGACTGTATTGCAGCTACACTACACTGCACATACACTACTATCTATCCACTTACCTTAACCCAGACCCTAACTCTAAGGTCCGTCACTATTGCACACTCCCCTTACCCGCGCCCTAAACCTAACTCACTTAACCCGCCCTTAACCCCAAATTCTGTCACTATCACACACTCACCCGCGCCCTAACCCTAACTCACTTCACCCGCCCCTAACCCTAACAACCATCACAATCGCACACTTACCTGACCCATGCCCTAACCTGAACGTCCGCACAATCACACATCAGTGTTGGTGTCCTGTATGTTTTTCGGTATTATGAGATTCAGTATTATGAGTTTTCAGTATTTTGAGCTTTCAGGATTTTGAGTTTGGGATTTAAAGATTCAGGATTTTGAGCTTTCGGGATTTTGAAGTGAACCTATATATAGATATATATATATATATATATATATATATATATATATATATATATATATATATATATACACATATATGTGTATGTGTGTGTGTGTTTATGTGTAGACACACATATACAGTTACACAAAATTTCCCTTTTGATTTGTTTTTGTTGTAAGGACATGAAGTATACACAGGCATATAATCTATCTCTCCACACACACACACACACACACACACACACGTTTTTGTACATGTACTTTATACTACACAAACACATACACACGCACATACTATATATATATATATATATATATATATATATGTGTGTGTGTGTGTGTATGTGCAATATGGGTGCATGCAAATCATTATTTATAATAAACAACATAGTAGAGTTAAGCATTATTAATGTATACATTCTAGTAAATGTTGCTTAATGTTTTACTTGGTCACTGTCACACATTGGCTATGTGTTGCACAAGCAATCTTGGTCAATGTCTTTATATCAGTATTTCTTTTTGTATTGCTATGTGCATTTAATACTTAATCTGAAGTTGCCAATCTTCATCCATTCTTGACTGATGGGATCGGAACTGATCCGGTGGTTATATAGCTTGCGCCAGACAAAACACCCTCTAGCTAAATGTCTACCCATAATGCCCCTCAATACATTACCTCAGATCTTGTTTGCCACTCTTGTAGAAAGACACTTCAGGTGACTCTCTCTCGCAGCTAAGTATATTCTTTTTTAAATATAACTGTAATTTTCTATATTTAAAGTTTTCTTCCTTTAATATCTTTCTTCTAGCAATGCTAGTAGTTTGTTGTCAAGTGTCTACCCTTTTTCAGTGTCCCTTATACCGCTTGGTATTTCCTGTCTACCACAGATGGTAGTATTTTCTTTCCCTCCTCCTACTTACCCATAGGTAATCTTTCCAACCATTGCTGGTAGGAATCTTGTTTCTGTCTCCCCCCTTTTTCTTGCTTACTATGGCAGATAAGTCGAAACCTACCACAGACTTTAAACAGTGTCAAGAGTGCGGCAGAAAAATGATGAACTCTGACTGGCATGGGAAATGCATTTATTGCTTAGGTGCACCAAATCTTGACAGTAGCTGTTCTATCTGCTAGGGCTTTAGTAACAGCATTTTGGCAGAATGTAAGAATAAGCTTATTCTTAAAGAGCTCCTTAAAGCACCCTTTTAAGAAGTCTTGTCCAAGACCAACAAGTCTCCTCTGGCCTCTGTTTCACAATTTAGTCACTCGGTGCCAACATCTCCATCTGTGCAGACACCAAAAAAGCATAACAACTCTTCTATTGGATCTTCTACAGAACCAAAATCTAAGGTTCCAAAAATCTCAGAACATACTGACTTCTCAGCACCAACTGCTATTTTGGTGCTGTTAGCACGTTTTTCGACATTATCACCGACTACGACACCGGCACCGACTTCGGCACCAGTGCCAACTAGGTCCTCTATATTGGCACTGACTTTATCAGCTACCATGTTGATGCTGGCATCTCCTATGGCACTGCAGTCCATAGATTCTCCCCCATTGCTGAAGACTGAAGCATTCTATACACCCAGGACAAAATACTCCCCCACAGTCGACCCATTTCTGATCAACTTCCAAGCCCTTCTTAGAAAGACCTGATTCTCCCTCAGGATTGTCTGTTCACTCTACCAGGAGTCTCTCCGAACTTGACATAGTGTGGTTGGTGGACCAGCTTCTGACAGCCAGGGGTTACCTCCATCTTCTCAGCCTTTTCTCCCTCCTGGAACAGGTGAGTTTTCTCCCAGTACCCCTACATATATTCCACCTCTGATCTCCTCACAGGTTTTAGAGTTGTTGACTTCAACTGCACAGGCTCCAGTGGTTTCAGCAGTGGCAACATAATTTCTTCAGTCCCAGGCATGGCTCTGACTCCCTCTATGCCACTGAAACCGATGGGTCCCCTAGATCGACCCTCTGTTGTTGGGACCATGTGGGGGTGTTTGAGTCATCTCCTATTTTTTATTTGGAGTCGACCTTACCACTTTAATCTACACTGGTTGCAGGTCTTTCCTTGACTCCGGGCTTGGAGATGGGTCTGTCAGGGTGGGGTGTAACCCCAGTTCTGACTCTGTCAGTCTGTGTTCTGGGCTCTCATCTCTCCTCAGGGGGGCCTGCTTTCCAAGCCATGGAGAGAGCCTTGGCTACTTTTACTTCTCAGGTGGTTCCTGTGTTACTGAAGTATCCTCTTCAGACCCCTGCCCTTCCAGAGCTTACACCAATCTCAGTTCTCAGACAGCAGCTCCAAGGCTGCAAGAATCACCCTTCTTCCGAGTCCTCCTCAGATATTCCCACTGACAAGCCCCCTTGGAAGAGACTGTGTAAGAATAAACACCTTGACTCCCCTGAAGAGTCTGTCACTGAGAACACAGATTTCAGTGAGGGGAGACTTCCCCTCAGTCACCCCCCAATGATGTCTCTTTTGCAGACATCCTGGAAATCCTCAAAGAGATGGGTAACTGGAAGTCCAAAGAACTTTTCTGTGAGGAGTCTACGTACTTGCAGGCCTTTGGTACTCACCCATCTACTTCCTGGGTGCCTTCTCCCACTGATGATCTTATTAAGCTGAGCTCTAAGCGGGCTTGGAAGGCTCCTGATTCAATAGAACCAATTCCCTAGAGACCAGAGAATACTGTCAGCACCCATGGATCTCTAACACTGGGTGAAAGACTTAGCAGTAGATGCCATGGTGGTGGCGGCTACCACTTAAAAGGAACTAGCTGAGGAAAGTTCCACTGTTCATCCCCTAACCAAGAGTCAAGGATGATGGACTGATTTTGGAAGCATGCCTATGCATTATCGACCTTTACTATCAGGTCCTTGAACTTCATAGCACAGTTTACTAGGCTCCAAAGGGATCTGATCAAAGAGCTATTTGACACCCTGGCAGGAACTGTAGCTGAGGGGGTCCAGGAAAAAGTGGCCTCCCAGCTAGCTACCTGGAGCCTATATATAATTTGTCCATGAGTCTCATTGCCCATGCAGCCAAAAGGGCAACGAGGTCAACTGGTTCAGGTGTTGCTATTCAACGACACACTTGGATGCACCTGTGTGAGTTTGCAGAGCCTTTCAAATCTTCCTTTGTCAATGCTCCCTTTGATGGATCATCTTTGTTTGGCCCCAAAGTTAAAGAAAATCTTTCCAGATGTGAGAAAGATGGAAATACTCTGCCTGCTGTTGGCATATGTTTTTTCTGCTCCTCAATGAGCCTATTCCAGGAATCAGAGGAGTGGGAAGATGCGGTTTAAGTCCCAGAAGCCTTTCCAGGACACACTTAATACAGACTCCCCTTGGGGCACAGTGAGGAGTTCAAATGGAAGACACCATCCTAAAGGCAGAGGTGGCCCACAGAACCAGGGATCCAGGGAGTCCTTCTCTGGCCAACCCTATCATTGCTCCTGAAAGGAGGCCTGATTGCTTACATCTGGAAGCAGTCTGGAGAAGATTTTCTTTGCACCCATCAGCCTGGCAACATATAACCATGGATGCTCGGGTGCTGAGCATAATTTTCAGAGGTTAACTTATTCCCTTCTCCCTTTACCCAAGAGCTTAATTAAGGCTCCCCAATGTTCCACCCAGTCAGAGGGACCAAGCAGCCTTAGAGGTTTAAAAGCTGCAAGACAAAAGAGTCATCCAAGAAGTCCCACCAGACCCAAGAGGATTTTACTCAAGATTCTTTTTATTGCTAAAAAAGACAGGGGACTGGAGACTCATTCTGGATCTCAGCATTCTGAACAAATTTGTTCAACAGTCCAAATTCCAGATGGTCATGGTTCAGTCAGTACTCCCCTTTCTGGAAGAAAACAATTGGATGTGTTCTATAGACCTTCAAGATGTGTATTACCACATAAAAATTGACAAATGCTCAAGAAGGTTTCTCCACTTCTGGCTAGGAGCCAGTCATTATCAGTTCAGGGTGCTGCCTTTTGGTCTCACCACAGCCCCCAGGGTGTTCACCAAATGTATGGCAGCAGCAGCAGCTCACTTGAGACTGCACGGATTCCAGGTGTTTCCATATCTAGACAAATGGCTCATCAACTCTTCCATCATACATCTACTGCTATGAATGATAGAAATCCTCTTGCAGTTGGTCATGGACTTGGGCATCACGATCAATCAATCAAAGTCCCAAATGACCCCTTCTCAAGACATGGAATTTATCGGAACTTGTCTAAACACACTGTCTTGTGTAGCCTCCCTACCTGCTCGCAGGTTGTACAGAATAAAATCTCAGGTTCATTCTCTCCTGACCTCATACAAAGTTCAAGCTTGACTGGTACTTCAAGCGTTAGGGTCCATGGCAGCGTCGATAACTCTGGTCCCTTTTCTGAGATATCACATGAGATTACTACAATGGCTACTAGTGAATCAGTGGTCCATGCCAACTCACCCGATGAACCATTTCATATTTCTTACCAGTCGCAGCAAAAAAGACCTGTCATGGTGGATAGAATCCGAGCAAATTCTTTTGGGCCACCCCTTTGTCTATCCTCAACCCAAAGCTATAGTGACCATGGATGCTTCTCAGATGAGGTGGTGGGGGGGGGGGGCATTTTCTGGGAAAGATAGTCTATGCACTTGGTCCATGTTAGAGGCCAATTTGCATATCACCATCCTGGAGCTGAGGGTGGTGCTTCTAGCATTGCAAACATTTCACTCTGTCCTCCCAATTGCAATTCAGTCAGACAACATGTCTTTAGTTTGATATATCAACAAACAAGGGGGAGCCAGATCCTATCCCCTCTGTCGAGAAGCCCTCCTAGTATGGCAATTGGCCATTGCATCCAACTGCTTTCTGACAGCAACACACATCCTGGTGGGTTCAAACGTGATAGCAGACAAACTAAGCAGGTGCATTTTATTGCCTTATGTGTGGTCTCTCAATCCCATTATAGTGAGGAAGATCTTTCATTGCTGGGGTCAGCCTTGCTGCGACCTTTTTGCTTCACCCCAAAACAAGTGCAGAAAGTATTTTGCACTGATCCCCCCTCAGGGGCATCCTCGAGAGATGCTCTTCTTCTCAATTGGCCTCCGGGTCTCCTCTATACCTTTCCTCCTTTCCCTCTGATTCCACCTTTTTCTCAAGAAAGCAGCCAGATTGAGAAGCAAAGTAATTTTCATTGCACCACACTGGCCTTGACAAATTTGGTTTCCCTTCCTATGGCCTCATCTAGTTCACCGTCCATGGATTCTGGACCCAGTTCCAGACCTTGTGGCTCATCCTCAGGGACTGGTGCATCCCATTCCATTAGTCACCAGGCATAATGATATACCATCCCCGGTGAGAAAAATTTTGCTTGCATCACATAAATCATCCACCAGGAAACTCTACCTTAGTAAGCGGAAGAGGTTTTCAATCTGGGCTTGTGATAATGGTCTCAATCCCTTTTCATCTCCAGTGGAAAAAGTGTTAGAATTTCTGGCAACCCTTTTTGCAAAAGGAACTTCCGCTTCTACTGTTAAGGTAATTATAGCTGTCATCTCTAATTTTCATAATGGATTAGGAGAACTACCTTTAATTTCACATAGGATATGTAAGGTCTTCCTCAAGGGAACTATTTGATTAAAGCCACCATTTAAAGATTCTCTACCACCATGGGACCTGACTGTTGTTCTACAATCACTGGTACTTACTCCCTTTGAACTAGCAGCTACTTGTGATTAGAAGTTTCTCTCTTGGAAGACACTTCTGCTTACAGCTCTGACCTCTGCAAGACAAGTATCTGAATTGCAAGCCTTATGTTCAAATCCCCTATACTTACTTTTCCATAAAGATAGAGTTACTCTCAGGACCAATCTATTCTTTCTTCCAAAGGTGGTTTCAGATTCCAATGTCAGTCAGACTATAAATTTACCAGTCTTCTTTCCAAATTGTACCAACAAAGGTGAATACTGCCTACACTTGTTAGACATACACATACAGTTACATTTCTACCTCAACAGAACTAAGCAATTCAGGAAATCAGATGAGTTATTTATTTCCTTCACTGGTACAACCTTAGGAAAAATCTATGTCTATTATCAAAATGGCTAAGAGATTGCATTACTTTTATTTATAACAAAAACAATCTAAAATTACCAATGCTGGTTAAGGTCATTCCACCAGATCCATGGCTACATCAACTGTTTTTCATTCAAAGGCTTCCATGGATGAAATATGTACAGCAGCAACATGGGCTACTCTGCATACCTTTATCGCTCATTACAAATTGGGATTTGCTCTCCAGGGGAAGAGCCTCATTTGGTTCTATGGTTCTCGGAAATATTCTGCCATAGGGTCACCCAAGATCTAAAGTAACTGGGGACTGTGTCCCATCAGTCAAGAATAGATGAAGATCGACAACATTAGATAAAAAAGTTATGTCTTACCATAATGTTCCATCTGTGTTGTCAATCTTCATCTGTTCTTGACATTCCTCCCTCATTCCCCCTCCTGGGGACTCCTGGTGGAGCAATTTTTGTCCTGGGTCTTGCGTTAGGATACTCTTTGAACATGGCTTCTTCAAGGTGGTTAATTTTTGTCTAGGTGTATATAGGGACATGGATATATAGTCCTTTCTATAAGATTGCAAATTTGATCTGAGGTAATGTAGAGAGTGGCATTATGAGTAGACCTTTAGCTCAAGAGTTTTTTGGCTAGCGCGAGCTATATAACAGCCAGATTGGTTCTGAGGATCAGAACCATAACTCATCAGTCAGGAATAGATGAAGATTGACAACACAGATGGAACTTTATGGTAAGACATAACTTCTTTTTGTTATCTTTGCCAATGTTGCCAAAGTCATGGCTAAAAAAGGGTCCTGGGGCCAGTTCACTTTCCTGGTTACCAAAGTATAAATAAATAGAAAATAGAAAAAAAGGAGGGGGAACATGACAGAAATAATTAAGGAACTAGTAAAGCACATTTTAATTCTGCATCATTCATGAGAGAGAGAAAAAAACTTCTCACTGAAGGCATTGGGAAGTAGCAGACAGACTGTGTTTGGAGTCCTATGACTTGTCACTTATAAATGTACAGCAGGGATCATTTACTGCAGTGAGAGTTTTCACACCACAGCCCGAGAGTGTGGGAGAAGGTCTGTCAATTCTTTTAGAACTACAAAAAAATCCCATTACAAAAGCCTGCTATTTTACCTACTTTCTTTTGCTGGAAGTAGCTAACAGCTATTTATATCATAAAACAAGCTCTGACAGACACACAAATGAGGCTCAGTCAAGGAAATATAGAAATGGCTCTGTTTCAGAAGATGTGTTTAGATGACAGTGCTTCACAGTCCTGCCATTCTATCTCAATGTCATGAGAAAACAACACCACTTCCTTAAGTCTAGCATGAGAATATAAATGGGACTTGAAATGTATTCTGGGAAGAAGGAATGAAAGCAAGAAAACAAGATCACATTACCAAGGCACTCCCCATCATCTGCCATTTTGAGTGAAACACATTAAAACTGTATAAGAAGCACTGAGAATGATTTTGAAGCATTAAAATAGCTCTGAAAACAAAGATACAATGAAAAAAATGTTTTTTGAGTTTTAGTTCACTACTTTTGCATAAGGGACAAAGTGATTTTTTTATTAAACAAACATGCACTTTTGCATAGGTCACAAAGTGATTCCTATACCTATACAAACATGCAACGTATTACTTATACTGAATTTACATCATGATATGACATGTCTCACAGGACTTTTATTGTACTACCATTAAACACATTTCATGTCTTGTGTTGTTTTTAACCAACTACCAAATATCTGAAATTTGTAAAAATTGTTATACTATGTTTGTATTTCTAGAACTATTGTCTATATGCATACCCTCTGAAAGGTTTTGTGATCTGTTTTTGCATAACTTGAACTTTTCTCCCTGGGCCTCCACTGAAAATGGGCCTATGGCTCAGTTGGACACTCCAAAATGAAAAATAAAAATAAATAATAAATAAGATACCAGGCTGACTGCTCAAAACATTAGTCTGGCCAATTGCAATGTATGGGTGTGAGAGTTAGACACTCAGGAAAGAGGACATCAGAAAAATAGATGCCCTTGTGATGCATGAGTTTCACAACATACATATTTTTTTTGTTCCTCTTCTGCTTCATTCTTTCTGGCTACCTCAGTTCCCCCATCCATTTTCTGGGTCTACCAGCCTCTTCTGCTGTCCCTGACCCATCTCTGTTTTAAGGCTAGGCCTGGCACAGAATCTAAGAGTGTCCTGGGTGGATTTGCAATTGACTGCTTCGACCTGGGGATATTTTTCATTCATGACCTACTCCTTGGTATCCTCCCCTTCCTTGTGTCTATATGAACATGCCTCTCTGCAGTGAATACCTAGATGAATGCCTTCAACCCCAGGGATGGGCACACCCATCCCTTCCTGCCAGAGCCTCACGTGCCCAAGCTGATAATTAAGCTTGAGTCTCTTGGGATGTAGTTATGGCTTTTTCCCTTTAGGGATTTGCAAAATTTTCATGATTAGGTGAACAGAACATCTACCGGTCCTCACCAAATTTTCAAATATTGGCTAAAATATTGTCCTGCCCCATAGGACATTTTGTAGGTGGTGCCAAACTGAGAAACCCTCCAACTTAGCAAAATCAACTCTAGAGAATCAATTTGCTGCTCAATGCCAGGAGCCTAAACAGGAAGCTCCACTTCCTCCAAGATATTCTCACATTGGAGAATTCAGAAATCTGTGCAGTTACTGAGACATTGTTTAAAGCTGCGGATTTTACCTGGGCAGTGCAAGGATACCATGCCTTTCACACATTTAGACCAGCTACTGCTGAGGCAGGGACTAAAGGTGGAGGTGTCTCTATTTACATCAAAAACAAACATACCTCAAGGTTGGTCAGACAGGATGATGTGCTTGAGCTTCTCCACATTCAAGTTACCATAGGTAGAGTCCCATACATATCCTTGCAAGGTCTAGATCACCCTCTATGCCCCATGAAATCCATAGCTTATACTTAGACCTACTGGAGAGATTTACCATTCACCCCAATACCATACTCATAGGGGACATTACCCCTGTATGAAGTGGGATTCCTACATGATCCCAAACTTGCAGACCCAGAGATTTCTGGACTTTGTAAATACAAACATCTGGACCAGTTAGTCCATTTGCTCACAAAGTGTGCAAACATACTGGATCTAGTATTCAGAAATATGAAATAATTTTCCCCCACCCCCAGTGTAGTGTCCTCTGTGGTAAGCTCAGATCATAAAGCTGTCTCCTCCAAAATAAAAATCAGTACTGTGACCCAGAAAACCATGTAACAGTTAAGAACTACTCTAAGAGAAACTATCTATTATTAAGTGATTACCTGACAAAATTTCAAGCCCCCCCAAACCCGCCGAACAGTGCTGCCTATACAGACTCGTACACAGAAACCCTGTACAATCATGTTAACTGATGCATATAAACAATTATGCCCAGCAGAAACAAGCCCTGAACAAGTTGAAAAAACAAACCAAACATAAACAGATTGTACAAAATAGGAAAAAAGCTAAAATTAAAGAGTGCAACACCCAGCAGCATAAAAACTCTCATCAGGTTAAACAAACAAACAGAGGGCAAATTAAGTCTACCAAAGCCAATTTTGGGGTAAAGATGGACTTCCAGGCCAAGAACAACCACAAGGCTTTCTTTAGCTATGTCTAAAACCTCAAAGGTGGTATATAACATTGTGCAGAACTGATTGTTATTAGAGCCACTTACATGGAGCTAGAAGATATAGCAAATCTGCTGGCTGACAAATTCAGCTGCAATTTTATCCCACCTCCACCCCACTTGGCTGTCCTCCAGTAATATCATCAAACATAACTCCCTCCAACTATCACTAGGGACCAGGACCTAAATCCACACTCTAAGGCTAAGAACATTGTATTGGCAGATTCTGATAATTTCTCAGGATGCCTCTATGTACCTCTGAAGTCACTATTTAACCATATTCTCTAGACAAACATTGTGCCACGTGAATGAAGGACTACATTGGTCATCCCTCTGCACAAGGGCAGTCCATCAACAAACCTTAGGAACTACAGACCCATATGTCTGACTAGCCTCATATGCAAAGCCATGAAAATAATTAGCATGGATATGATTAATAATGACATAGGAAACCATCAGACACCAGATTCAATTAAGTTTGGCTTTGTCCAAGGCAGATTTTGCCTTACTCAACACGTGGTGGACTTCTTTGCTAAGGCTGCCAGAGCAATGAATGGTGGCAAAGTGGTGTTACTACATACCTTGATGTGACTAAGGCATTTTATGTAGTACACCACTCATGCATTGCAAACAAACATATGGAATTAGGCATTAACTCTTATGTTATGCATTGGATAGCCAGATGGCTCTCAGGTGGCACCCAGAAAGTTAGGATAGGGGAGACCAACTTCACAAAGAGGGCAGTTACTAGCAGAGTCCCTTAGGACTCTGTGCTGGGCCCACTTCTTTTTAGCATTTACTTCTTGGAAATCAAAGCTAATATCAAAGACCTCTGACTGACCAAGTTTGCAGATGACTGCAAACTAGGAGCAATCATAGAATGATCTCAATACACTAACACAGACAAATGTCCAATGCTAAAGCCATGGCTTAAAACCCAGTGCCAAGAAATGCACAATAGTACCCTTTGGAAAGTTGGCCATCCTAGGAAACTACCTCATTGATAACACACCAATAAGAATGGATCCAGTAGTCAGGGATGTGGGGACATATGTGGATAGTAACAGCTTTCGACCAACATGTGCCTGATGTAGTAAGGAAACGATTCTATGTTGCTCAACTTATAAGAAAGCGCATGTCCTCTAGGTCCAAGGAGGTCATCGCTCCTTTGTATCTGGCCCTTATCAGACCCTCAGAAATCCGCGGTGGTGGTGCAATCTGCGGTGGTGGTGCTGTGGTAGCTTTGTTGCCTCACAGTAAGATGCTGTCCGGTTCGATTCTCAGCTAGAGCGTCTTCTGCGTGGAGACATGCGTGAATGGGCGTACCTTCATTGAAGGTTGTGCATCAGGGCTGGTAGCTCGGCATGTAAAAATCAACTACCAATCATTAGCGGACCAAAGTTCCGCTGTGGCGACCCCTAACCGGGAAAAGCCGAAAGACACAACAACAACAACAACATTGAGTACAATTCCCCCTTCTGTATGTAACTCATAGGCACCTGCAGCAGCTAAAATGTCCACAGAGACTTCTTGAATAAAGAATACAAGGTGTAAACAGTATGTCCTCTGCAGATTGCCCCAAAGCCTTATCTCTATATTTGGTTTGCTGCCGACTATTGATAGGCAACCTGTGCCTGGCATACAAAGCAGCCATGGATTCCACTGTTATGGATCTTTTGCACATCCTCAAAACTAATACCATCAGAACAACTCATTCTAGGGACTTTAACCTTGCTTGCAACATAAATAGGACATGTTGGAGGGACAGGTATCCATATCAGAGAATTCCCCACTTTTGCAACAAACTATACATCCATAGGAAGCAGTTCCTTCCTAACTCTATTGAAATGTAACCTGGACCAGTAAATGGGAAATTGGAAATTCACCCCAGGTCTAAAACCAATGTCTGTAATGGATCAAGGCAGTCTATAAATCATACTCTAGCTTACATATATCCATTAAAATAATGTCTAAGGCTCAAAAAACTGTGCAGGATACATTTGGGATGCAAGGCTAGGCTTATAAAGGTCCCCACTGCTCATTAGCCTACTATACAAATATGAACATAAGCTTACAACCTATAAACCTTCATGACTGTTATACTGTATTGGTATTTGTGCCACCAATGTACTTAACAATGCTATTTTTGAACGTTCTAAATTGAGGTGTTTAACTTTGTTGCAAGTGGTAATTTATTTCAAAGTTTTGGTTGCTATGAGATAATGAGTGTGTCCCATTTTTTCTTCTGTTTATGCTAATTTTAAGAAGTGGGTTACTGCATTTTGTACTGGTTCTGCTTACTGTACATTTTGAGAATATGTTTGCAGATAAAATTGGATCAAGCGTCTTCATATACCAAGCATAGAGATCTGTAGGCTGCAGAGAACAATGATAATTCCTGAATTAATCCACGCATTTAATCCCTAGATATTCTTTGTTAAGAATCTTTAAAATTTCTCTGACATGAGTGGTTTGTTTTTAGGCTGCAGACAGTTGCTTTGTATTATAAAACTGGTGTCATCAAAAATGTATATAGCACAACAAATTTCCAAAATCTGTTAATTATGCCTCTGTTTATGACGTGTGCTACAGAGTAAGCTTTGTTGACTCTGTTTGCAATGTGTTCACCAAAACCTTATTTGTTGTTGGAATAATTTGAGGTCTTTTATTTCAGGTCTGATCATAGTGTCTCTTTTTTAACTTTACAGCCGCAGCTCAAGTTTTTTTGTTTTTGTTTTTTTCAAATTTGATAATACTAATTTGGTGGTATTGAGGGTAAAGTTGTCATTAGTATACCAAATGCTATTTTTTTACACAGTTGTGAAGTCTTTAGGGAAGGTAAATATAGTGCCCAGATTATAGTCAGCTGAGTATTTTAATAACCACAATTCATAATTTATAGTTATGGCTG
Source organism: Protopterus annectens (assembly GCF_019279795.1). Taxonomy (NCBI): domain Eukaryota; kingdom Metazoa; phylum Chordata; order Ceratodontiformes; family Protopteridae; genus Protopterus; species Protopterus annectens. The sequence goes on along the minus strand of NC_056747.1, from coordinate 514,185,454 downwards.
AGTAAAGTAGCCCAAACAAAAATGAACCTAATACTGAACCCTGAGGTGCTTTACTAGACACCTCAGTAGGCTTAGATAAGTGACCTACTATTCTACTGTTCGTCTTTTTGGGGTTTTCCTCAATGAGTTGTTTACACACACAGATTTATAATTGTTAACAGTGACTTGAATCAATTTATGAATGTATTTTTATCGAAAATTGTGTCAATGGCTTCTACAAGATCTATGTATGTAGCATTTCTAGTCACTCCATTGTCTGGTGCCAGAGTTATTTCTTACAAAAATCAGAAAATTAGATAAGGAATATCTTCCCTTAACAAAGCCATATTGCTCCAAGTTCACTAATATAAGGACATCAGTGCCTATTAGGATAAACTCATTTATTCATCAATCAAATAGTCTGTAGAGAATACAGGTGAGGCTAATTGGCTTGTAATTACTTGGGTCTGAAGCAGTACCTCCCTTATTTATGAGGGGCCATTATAACATGGAAAAACAAAAACAAGAGAAAGGACACTTGGCTCTCCAAACTCTCAACAGTTTAATTAAGCCCTTTCGTACAGGTCAGTGCCTATACTTCCTCAGATTAAGTATAGGCACTGACCTGCATGAAAGCGCTTACTTAATTAAACTGTTGGGAGTTTGGAGAGCCAAATGTCCTTTCTCTTGTTTTTGTTTTTCCAGTTGTTTGTTTCCAGTATTTGATTTTTTCCCAATTCAGTTTGAGGGCCATTATAACATAACTCCATGTCCAGTTTTACTGATTTTATTAGCAAAAATATACTGGGGTTTTAGCAGATTTGTCATTATGTTGTAGAAGAAACACAGGATATATTGTCAGGTATGGTTCTTACCTTGCTTTAATGCCACTATTATGACTTAATTGGTTATTTTGTATGTGGTTGTCAGGAGTGATAAATGGCGGGATGCTTACAGCCTTAGATTATTTTTGAAGTTGGCACATATCTGTCTACCACATTATTTGCTATTATGTGAAGATTAGTTAATATTATATTAATTACTGAAGCTCTGCCATATTTGTCATTTTTCCCCTTTGGTATTCTGCCATAAATGAAGAAGACCAAATTGTTACTCTTTCTTTTCCAGATGCAAATCTAGTTTCATAGTCTGATCTCACTGATATGATCAGTTTAGAATGATGACTTGCTCAAAGATGTATAGGCAGACCTCTCAACCAATCAGGGACAAATTTCAACAGAATCAGGGACAAGTCAAGAAAAAATCAGGGACAATTAGGAACACTTAACTTGAAACATTGACAGAATCAGAGTATATGAATTAATACACATTTTCTGAAGTAAAAGAAGTCTATAACTCTTAATTATTGTCATTATTCATTAAGTGTAATTCACCGCCTTTCCTCCAAAAGTCACTAGTTTTAGGATGGATTAAGAGGGACAGAGCTAAAATTTGAGTCAAAATCAGGGACGTCCCTGAAAATCAGGGATAGTTGAGAGGTATGTTATAGTATCTAAGTTGGAATCAAACACAGATCCAGTCTGCTCACTGGGGGCTACTACAGACTATCCCAGTGAACAAATACAAATAAATGAATACATAATAGGATGTAATTTGTTTCATCTTTTTACTTCAACTACTGCATCGTTTTGCACTTGCAATCAAAGCCTTCTTTGTAGAGAGTTAGTGTAGCAGTAAATAATAACAAGTGTTTTTTTTTTTCCTGTGAGGAAACAGCATAGGTTCTGCACTGTGTAAGCACTGACATGGATAAATATGTGTCTTCATTATACATTCTGCATTGTTGCACATTTTCTTCAATTCTTCAAACTGTTTTGAGTGTTGCACACCATAAAATATGTCAGAAGAAACTTTTACTGCATATTTAATTATTTTGTGATCAGTGTCTCTTATATTTCTTGTTTTTTTCATGTTTGACACTATCTCTACTAAATCTGTCAACAAGTGTAATTAAAGTAGGCAAATAGATACAAGGGATTTACATTCCGGCTGCCTTTTTAATTTAAGTCATGAATATAATTTCAAGAATTGTGAAAGCTATGGTAAATTTAAATAAGCCCCACAAAATTAAGAAGACAGAAACCATTGCATTTGATTATAACCCAAAACATTGAAAGTCTATACAGGAAAATTTCAAAGAAAAATAGCCATGTTAACTAACAAAAATTAGGAAAAAGTAAAGAACTTGATTCAGAAAGCTGAATCTATTAAGAATAAAGTTTTATCCCCAATGGAGTTTGGCACGCCAGCATCTACTATTCAAGACTGCACTTCTGTATCTATAACTCCCACTTGAAAAGGGCAAGAAGTCATTTGTTATGCTACCTGGATGAACCTGTATTACTATTTGTGATTACAGTTTAAACAGGCACTTTCAGTTGTACTGGCACTGGACAAAAGGCCATTTTTTTCTGAAGATAACATTGGAGGTTAAGGAGCCTGAGCCCAATGCTCCAGAATGGAAGAATGAAAAATGTCTCCATTAACTAATGCTGTCCCCTCTCAGTTCAGAGGATCAATTTCCTCCATCTTTGCTCTTCCTTCACATTGGTTACAAGAAATTGTCAGAAGAGATTGTTCTGTCCTCGTAGTAGAACTCAGTATTACTGATAATGGGCTCTTTTATGGATGACCTTTGGATAGAATTTATCATTGAACACTCTATATCTACACTGGAATGTATGAAGCCCTAAGATAAAAGGAGAAGAGAGAAAAGTTCTCCATATATTTCTTCAGATCAGGGTGAATGTTCTTTCATAGTTCAGGATTTTTTTACATTAATATATGATTTCAGACCATGACAACTCTTTTTTTCCACCTTAGAAACATGAATATTAATTGCTGTTGATGTTACTGGAAAAATTATAATTGTTTTTTTGGATCTATATTATATACTCGAAGTTTCAAAACTTCGAACCTCATATGACTGACACTATATGAGCGAAGTTTGAAACATTGAATATTTAATAAAAAAGAAAAAAAAGAAAAACTTACCTAAACACTCTCCCTGGACCCTCCACACCTCTGCTATTTAAATATGCCAACTCCTAGATCGCACTTCAGTGCAGAAAAGGGACAATTTTCCCATTCTGAGCTGTACGGAGCCATTTACTTTAACCTTCTAACTTGTAAAAGTTCGATCATATGGTATCGACCACGTGACATTCGGACTTTTACAAGTTCGATCTTATAATAGGAACCGTTTTTTTACACAGATTTGTAATCCAAAGATGAACTTTGACAGGTGTTAAAAGTCCTAAAATCTGTAGGAAGGATTCTTCCTTTATTCCATAAAATTACAGGATTAAAGAAATAAAAACTTGCAACATGCTGACTTTTAACTACCTGTGCATAGATCTGTTGAGCCATTATATAACTTTTATGAGATGACTCTTGGCTTCATTTCATTCAGAAGACTGATTAATTTATCTTACATCTATCTACTTTGGATAGGGGTAGTGGGAGATGTACAATAATAAGCAGGCATAACATAAAGTTGGACAGAGGTAATTATGTGAAAATATTTGAATCACAGTAGTGGACACGTAATTCTCTCATTAGTAGATTCAAAACAGTTTAGAAAGCTAAGACTCCACAGAACAGATAAAGGCATTTCTAGAGAGAAACTGGAACAGCATACTCAGTTGCAGGAAAATATACAAATCAGGTGCTCAGAAATTCTTTACATGATGTCAAAGATCATCTATGGTTTTATATCCGTATTTAAAATAAAGACTGTTTTGTTACTTCTGCCTACAATACATACATGCTCAAATTAACTTCACAACAATCTGCAGCACAGTTCTCCTAAGCAAAGAACAAAATCACACATTCATAATGTATTTCAAAGCTAGCTAGAGGAACTGAAAACCATTGAAATAAACTTCACTTTTGGAAACTGTTGTACAGCTTTGATTGAAAATTCACAGGCCTAGAACTTGGTGTTGGAAATTATTGTTCAGCCTAGTTGGTGTGACCATTTTCTTTAAATGCATGGCCGACCCTTCATTGTCTGTAATCTCTTCACCTGCTTCACTTTTCCCAACATTCCCAGATGATTACTGGGGCTTATACAACCCTACCGTTAATGTTTCCCTTTTACCATCTTACCACTTCTGCTAAAGAGTTTTTCAGACTTACCCTTCTTATTATGACTTACTTCTTCTCATCTTACTCAGATCCTGTTACAGCAAGAAGTTATCATGCCTCTTGTCTACTATTTTATTCAAAACTAAAAAAACTTCCCTACCTTATTGACCCTTGTGAGTTGTGTGACATATTATCTACTGAGTGACATTTCAAAAGCATAGAGCATTTGCTAAAATTTAATTTGCATTTCTTAGAAGAATCTTCATTTAAAAGTGCTGAGTCTTGTGTCCTCTAGCTTAGTACTCCAAAAATATGTCATATTACTAGTTTTCATCAGTATTCGACAGCATTTCTCATTGGAATTATAGTCCTGCCTAGTATGTACCTCCATGATGCTACTGGCGGTATCTTACTTTGTGTGTCTAATTCTGAGTCAGACAATATTGAATAAGCTTCCCAACAAGGAAAACAAGATTTGGTAGTCAAGTCCCTTTGAGCCCTAAGGCATCTCAGACAAATGTGGGTGGTCTTTCCCTTCATTTGATTCCAAGGCAAGGAAATGAAAGATCTGATGTTGTCAGTCTTCCATTTATCCTTGACTGTGGGCTCAATTCCATACATCATAATTAACGCGGCTGTTATTCCATCTTGCGCCCTCCAAATCTCTCGAGCTAAGCAGTACCCATAATGCTCCTTGCAGGATTACCTCAGATCTCATTTGCTGCTTTCAGTGCCAGATGCGTCTTTCAAATCAGCTCTCGAGCAAGCTAATTCTTCTCTTTTTTAAGATTTTTCATTAAATCTCCTTTTAGCGACTTCTTTTCTTTTTTCTTATACCAAGCTCCTCTATTACCACTTTTGCTTCTTAACACGAGTAGTGTTTTCTTGTCACACCACCTTTGGTATTTTTTCTCCCTTACTGTTAAGGTAATTTTTTGTACCAACATTGGTACCTTTATTTTCATTTCCTTCCTGTCCTTTCTTTACTGTTAGGTAAATCGTACTATTGTTGGCACGAGTTTTTTTTTTTTTTTAAATGAAAACTTTAAACTTTAAACCTTACTATCTTAACTTTTTTTCTGCTATCTTTTCTGCCTGTGTAGTTTCTTCTAATGGCTGAAAAAAAAAGGGAACGTCTGGTTTCAAGAGATGCCAGAAGTGTAAGCATAAATTATCCAACTTGGACGGGCACTCCAAATGTCTGTATTGTTTGGGCCCTGTGCACCTTCAGGAAGACTGTGTCATCTGTCATGGCTTCAGTCACTGGGCCTTTATTGAGAGAGAAAACATGCTCATTCTCAAGGGACTTATTAAATCTTTTTTCCAGCAAGGCCATATCTGGTTCTTCAAAATCAAAAACAGACATTAGCTTCCCATCTTCATCTTCTTCCTCATCTAAACATGGACGTTCAAAGAAGAGGAGCAGCTTGGTGCCAACAGTATCTTCAGCACCATTATCAAAAATGCTTAAGACTTCCCTGGTTCCTAAAGTTTCATCGGAACTGACTGGGGAAAAGACTTTACCTTCGGTGCTGTTGGTGCCTATCTCTGCACCAACAGCTTCAGCACCTACTACTATTTCGGAGCAGACATCTTTGAAACCAAAGGAATTCTTCTTTAAAGATAGGCCACATATTAAGTATTCCCCCTCACTAGACCCTTTTGCAGACTGACCTGCAAGCTCATTCTTGGAGAAACCCAGATCCCCGTCGGTCTCTTTGGTCTGTTCCACCAAGAGCCTCATGGAATCTGATATTTTGAGGCTGGTGAATCAGTTCTTCATGGTAAAGGGATTATCCACTTCTATGGTTCCTAGTCTATCTGGTACTGGAACCTTCCCTATCTCAACTCCAGTGATTGCTCCTCTTCTGACGCCAACTAAGCCTTCAGAGTCCCAATGCCAACAGTCCTGGTTTTGACTGTCTCAGTGCTGGTAAGAGCTACTTCTCCAGTACTGAAAACTGCCTTGAGCTCTTCAATTCTGTGGGAACCAGAGACTTACCAGGGTCACACCTTTATTGCTTGTTCCGGGGAGATATGGTTCCACTCTGGTGTTGTCGGAGCCATCCATGCCCCTAGGAGCATCTGCACATGTTAGCTCAACACCGGCTTCAGCTTTCAAGGTGGCATCCTTGGTGCAGGATGGGACCACAGTTCTGAAGGAGTCTATTTTGGTTCCGGGCTCCCATTCCTCTATGGGGGGAGTCTGCCTTCCAGGCCATGGAGAGGGCCTTGTCCATTGCAGGCATACAGTAGACACCACTTTTGTCAGACAAACAGCCCTTTCCTTCCCCTCACCTGGAACTTTCTCCAGCCTTTACCCAGGGACAGCAGACATAGAAGCCTCAGGATCCAACTATAGTAGTCATGTCCTCTTCAGATACCCCTCCGGCCCAACCCACCTACCCCAGAAGAGAAAGTGCAAGAGGAAGCACTTAGATTCCCCTGAAGTGTCTTTCACTGAAGATATCAATTTCGATGAAGGGGAAGGTTCCCCAAAGTCACCCCTGTAAGATGTCTCCTTTGGAAACATTCTAGAGATCCTGAGGCAGAGGGGTGGCTGGACTTCTCTTCAGCCTTCATCAGAGGAATCAATATACCTAGAGGCTTTCCATGCCTGACCCTCTACCTCCTGAATCTCTCCTCCCACTGATGATCTGAGTAAATTGATTACACAGCAGGCTTGGAAGATACCTGATTCTATCAAGCCAATCCCAAAGAGACCAGACCATATTTTTTCAGCTCCTCAGGATCAGCAGCACTGGGTAAAAAGAGTACCAGTAGATGCCATGGTGATAGTGGCAGCCACCGACAAAGAACTTGCTGATGAAAGTCCTACTATCCATCCTTGTAATAAAGTGTAGTGGACAATGGATAGATTCAGGAAGTGCATATATGCTTCACTGACCTTTGCACTAAGGTCCTTGAATTATGTGGCACATTTAACGAGACTTCAATGAGATCTGAAAAAGAAACTATCAGATACTCTGACAGGAGCAGGAAGTGAAGGGGTTAATGAAAAGATATCTTCTCACCTGGCAACCCTAGATTCTGTATGCAACTCGTCCATGAGGCTTATTGTGCACACAGCTGAAGGGAAGACAAGAACAGCAGGTTCAGCCATAGCCATTAGGAGGCACTCCTGGATGTGCTTATGTGAATGGAGCCATTTAAGTCTTCTTTCATCAATGCTGCATTTGACAGAACATCCCTTTTTGGCCCCAAAGTTAAAGACACCCTTGCCAGATGTGAGAACGATGGAAAAACCCTTTCTGCCATAGGCGTATGCTTTTCCACTCCTCAACGTTCTTACTCCTGGAACCAGAGAAGTGGGAAGGTATGGCTCAAGAAGTCCCAAGGACCTTTCCATGACTCAAGTGACAACGACTTCCCCCTGGCGGCAGGGGGGGGAATAACAATGGAAGATGCCATGCATGAGGCAGAGGTGACCCACAAAATCAGGGTTCCAGGGATTCTTTCCTTGATAACTCTTATCAGTGCTCCTGTATAGAGGCCAAATTGCCATCCTCTGGAGGCAGTCAGGGGAAGATTATCCCTGCACCTACCTGCCTGGTGGAGGATAACAATGGACAACTGGGTGCAGAGGATTATAACCAGAGGTTACAATATCCCTTTCTCAGAAGAATCCAGAAAACTGAAGAGAATCCCAGATGTTCCACCCAGTCACAGGGATGCAACAGTCTTAGAAATTCAAAAACTGCTCGACAAAAAAGTCATTCAAGCAGTCCCACCAGACCATATAAAATCCAGAGTTTACTCAAGATTCTTTTTAATACCCAAGAAAATAGGGGACTGGAGACAGATTTTGGATCTCAGCCAGTTGCACAAATCAGTCCAACAAACCAAATACCAGATGGTCACAGCTCAGTCTTTACTTCCGTTCTTAGGAAAAGACAATTGGATGTGCTCAATAAATCTTCAGGATGCACATTATTACATAAAAATGGACAAGCAATCCAGCAGATTCCTGCACTTCTGGCTGGGAACCAGTCAGTATCTGTTCAGAGCCCTGTCCTTTGGTCTCACCACCGCCCCCGGCTGTTCACCAAATGCATGGCAGTGGTAGCAGCTCACTTCAGACTGCAAGGATTCCGTGGCTATCGACTGGCTCATCACTGCTCCCACCAGACATCTACTCTTACAGGCAAGAAACTACATTATTCAAACTTGTTCCTCACTGGGGATCACTATAAACTATGACAAATCCTATCTAGAGCCAACACAACAATTAGAAGTCATAGGTGTGATGCAAAACACAAACACTGGCATGTCTCTTCCCCCAGAAAGACTTCAAAGACTAAGATCACAAGTCAGTCAGATTATTCACAGCAAAAAGGTGACTGCAAGGCTGTTGCTGCAAACTCTAGGATCAGTGTCAGCCTCCATTACTCTAGTTTCCATTGCGAGGTATCACATGTGGATTCTTCAATGGCTGTTGGCATCCCGATGGTCATTACTGAATCAGCTAATGTCTCATCTGGTATTAATTGCTAGCTTATGCAAGAGAGACCTGAGTTGGTGGCTTCACTCCAACAAAATTTTGTCAGACAGATCCTTTGTCTCTCTTTACCCCCAAGCCAAAGTGACCACAGACATGTCCCAGATAGGGTAAAGGACATTATCTGGGAAAGACAGTCCAATGCACTTGGTCTCAGCTAGAGGCCATTTTGCACATCAATGTTCTAGAGATGAGGGCAGTGCTCTTAGTGTTGCAGGAATTCCAAGAACCCCCCCCATTGGGGATGATTGTGATTCAAATAGACATGTCAGTAGTCTGGTACATCAACAAGTAAGGGGGAATCCTATCTTACCCTCTTTGTCAAGAAGCACTCAGAGTATGGCAATGGGCAATTTCATCTGACTGCTTTCTAAATGCAATGTATATTCCAGGGAGCTCCAATGTGATTGCAGACAAATTGAGCAGGACCATCCTAATGCCTCATGAGTGGTCTCTCAATCCATTGGTGGCGGAAAAGATATTCTGCCACTGGATCCAGCCCTGCTGTGATCTCTTTTCATCCCCCCTGAACAACAAGTGCAGCAGCTACTTTGCTCTAATTCCCCCTCCAGGGGAGTCACTAAGAGATGCTCTCCTTCACGATTGGTCCCCTGGTCTATTGTATGCTTTTCCGCTGATTCCTCTCATACCCAGGTTTCTAAAGAAAGACAACAGGCTGAAGAACAAAATAATTCTCATTGCCCCATTCTGGCCTCATCAGGTGTGGTTTCCCTTTCTTTGGCCTTATATAATTAAGAAACCTTGGACACTGGACCCAGATCCAGATCTTTTGTCCCATCTAGACAGACTAGTTCATCTGATTCTTCAAAATCTCAAGCTCACTGCGTGGCTTCTCCAGTTCCAATGATTGCCAGGCATTCTACTCTCACTTCCCCTGTTCAAAGAATTGTTCTAGCCTCCCACAAACCTTTGACTAGAAGGTTGTACTTCAGAAAATGGCAAAAATTTTCAAAATGGTCTTCAGAGACTAATCTCAATCAGTTTTCAGCATCAATTGATAAGGTCCTGGAGTTTTTAACATTGCTTTTTGAAGCAGGAGCATCTGCCTTGACCATTCGAGTGCATCTAGCTGCAAACACAAATTTTCATAATGGTTTGAATGACACAATGTTAATGTCCCACAAACTTTGTAAAGCCTTTCTAAAAGGAACTTTGATGATGAGACCCCCATACAAAGACCCTTCTGCTCTTTGGGACTTGAATCTGGTACTTCAGTCTGTAACTAGTTCCCCTTTTGAAGTTCCTTAAGTTTTTATCCTGGAAAACATTATTTCTGAAAGCTATTACTTCCACAGGAAGGATATCTGAGCTACAAGCCTTATCTTGCAAACATCCATACCTTACTTTCCATAAAGACAGGGTTTCCTTGTGAACAAATACTTCTTTTTTACCAGATATAGTGTCCAAAATCAATATCAACCAGACTATTCAACTTCCAGTTTTCTATCCCAACTTTTCAAACAAGGATGAATATTGTTTACATTTACTAGATGGGCATAGACAGTTGAGTATTTATTTTCACAGAACAAAGACAATCAGAAAATCAGACCAGTTGTTTGTTTCTTTCTCTTCTGCTACTATGGGAAAACCTGTTTCTAAAGTTATTCTGTCTAAATGGTTTAAAGACTATATAACTTTATTTTATAACAAAAAGAAAGTGTAGCTGGGGACTCTGCCCCAAAGTCAAGGATGAAGTGAAGATTGACAACATCAGATAAAGAAGTTATGTCTTACCATAACGTTCCATCTGTGTTGTCCATCTTCACTAATCCTTGACATCCCCATCCTCCTTCCCCCTGCCCTTTGGTCTCTTGGAGGAATGGATCTTTCCCTTTTTAGGAATACAGATATGGTCTCTGGTCTTTCAGTTCCTGTCTGTCACTATTTTATGTAAACTCAATCTGAGGTAATCCTGCAAGGAGCATTATGGACAAAGCTTAGCTTGAGAGTTTTGGAGGGTGCAAGATGGAATAACGGCCAAGTTGGTTCTGATATATGGAGCAGAACCCACAGTCAAGGATAATTGAAGATCGACAACCCAGATGGAATGTTATGGTAAGACATAACTTCTTTTTGTATAAAGTACAAGCAGGTTTCTTGTACAAACACAATACTGGAACCACATTATTGGGTGTAAAGCAACCTAAGAGTTGAGTTAAACTGTAGAAGAAGGTGGAATTTTCCTTTAAAAAACACATTTATGTTTAAGGCCCACATGAATGCTATATGCATTGCATGTAAAGGCAACAAACATATCAGTGATGAAGGATCACTTCTTCTTGACAATGGCTGATGAGTTAACAGTGAGCTCAGTGATACCAGACTGTAATACGCCAAAGCACTTTTTATTTGTTGGGTATTAACTAAAAAAAAATAAATGGGCAGAAGATAGTGTCCATCAGCCAATGACATACATGTAAATATAGCTCCCATTTTCTAGAACCAGCTAAAATCATTTTAAAGTTTTAAATTACATTGTGCATTTTATAATCCGTAAAACAGAAGGAATATAACTACTTGCTGCGTTTTTTTGGAAGTTTTGCATTTTTTATGTGGAATGGCTGCTTAAGACATTCCTGTGGCCTTTAAATAAAAGATCACAAAGAAATATAATTCTTTGATTGTCACATTCCTCCTGCTAATAGATAGATTGCAAATATCCAGTATGGAATACAGTTTTATGACAGTTGTTTCTTATTAGGTAATTACAAATTATTCATTTCCATTTCTCTTCTCATCAAATAACTCTTTTAATCTACCCAGACTGTTAAATATAACAATATATCATGGCTAATTGTGGGTTGCAGTTTGGCTTATTTACTTGAATTTGGTATGGTTTGGATAGGTGGGTATTTGGGGGTAAATGACTAGACTTCAAAGTTAGGTGTTAGCAAATCTCAATGTAAAATATTCTATCATGAATTATATTTAAATTGTGGGTTGTACATAATTTTGGTCTACATATTTTCTAGTTTTATTTTTTTATTCTTCTACATTCTGCAGCAAAGTACCCTTTATTTTATTCCTGAATTAATCCATGCTTTTAATGACTAGATATTCTTTGTTAAGAATCTTTAAAATTTTTCTGAGACAAGTGATTTGTTTTTAGGCTGTAGACAGTAGCTTTGTATTATATAACTGGTGTGATCAAAAATCTATATAGCTAAACAAATTTCCAACATCTGTTTGTTATTCCTCTGCGTTTGAGGTATACTAATGAGTAAAATTTGTTGACTATCCTTGCAACATGTTCATCAAAACCTTATTTGTTGTTGTAATAATTCAAAGTTGTTTTATTTCAGGTCTGATCTTAGTTTCTCTTTCTTAAGTTTACAGCCTCAGTTCATGTTTTTTTTTTTTTTTAATTTTTATTTTCAAATTTGATAATACTACATTTGGTGGTCTTGAGGGGGAAGTTGTCATTATTATACCTGACTGCTGTGGTGATGTGGTTATCGAAGGTGAGACCGCTGTCCACCTGTGTCCCCAAGTCTCTTATCACACTTTCGGTGTTTAGTGTACTGCCACCTATATGATAATTCACTGGTACATGTTTTTTCCCAAAGGGGATAACTATACATTTCTTGGCATTGAGCTTGAGCCCATGGCTCTGGCACCAAGCATCTGTTTCTGTAAGGCCCTTTTGTAGAGTATCCACATCATTTGGGGATTCAATAACGGCTCCCAGTTTGCAGTCATCTGCGAACTTTGTTATCCAGAGTCCCTTAGTGTTGGCCTGTACTTCAGAGAAGTAGATGCCAAACAAGAGCGGTCCCAGGACCGAATCCTGAGGTACTCCACTTGTCACTTGTCTGGAGCTGGTTTGGAGTTGGCTACTTTTACAGTGTGGGTTCTATCAGTAAGCCATTTAGCAACCCATTGGGTGACGTAGGGATTAATGCCCAGCTTAGTAAGTTTATCTATGATTCCAGAGTGGGGGATGGTGTCAAAGGCCTTGGCAAGGTCTAGATAGGCTGTGTGGACCACCTTACCCTTGTCCATGGCTCTGGAGACTGATTTGAAGAAGTCAATCAGGTTCAGGAGACAAGATCGGCCCTTCACAAACCCAAACTGGGTGGGGTCCAGTGTTTAAAGGTTGCCAATGTCTTTGTTTATAAGTTCCATGATAATACGCTCCATGGCCTTGCAGATAAGGCTTGTCAGACTGATGGGACGGTAGTTTCCGGGATCCAAGGTGGATCCTCCCTTGTGGAGTGGGATAACTGTAGCTCTGCGCCACTCAGTGGGCACAAAACCTGAGGTGAGGCTATGATTAAACATGACACTTAGGTGAGGTGCCAGTTCATATTGTAGTTCATGTAGTACACAGCCCGGGATGTCATCTGGTCCCATGGATGCTGTATTCTTAGCTTTGGAGAGTGCATTTTTTACCTGTGTCCATTATTACTGGAATTTGGCAATCTTCCGGTATTGAGATGGGTCATTTAGGGGGTGAGAGGGGGGTGAAGATGGCACTGAATCAATCTGCCAGGATATTGGCAATATCATTGGGATCAGTATATTTAATGCCATTCTGTTTTAGCTCAGAGCAGATCTGAGCATTGCCATTTAGATTCTTGACATAGTTATAGAATGCCTTGTGGTTGTCTTTGGAATCTTTGGCAATTTTATTTTCGTAACTAGCTTTGGAGGATTTTATGAGGGATCTCAGTTTCTTATTGAGGCTGATAAGGAAGTTTTTTGCATCCTGGGATTTTCCTCTTTTCTGCAACAGTTTCTTCCTTTTGTTGTAAAGTTTGTTTATGGCAGGGGACCACCAGATTGGCTTCTTTTTTTGGATGAGGGCATCTTGGTTCTATTTGGGATGGCATGATTCATGCATGAGTGGATGTGCTCGTACAGTGCCTTAGTGTAGGATTCAGCAGGTGAACTTTCAGTTCCCATCTGCATGGGTGTCATGAAGTTTGTCACTTCTGACTTGAGTAGCATGAAGTTGGCTTTGGAGAAGTTTTTTATGGAGGTTTCCTTACTGGGGGCGGGGGTGGGATGTGGATGTTAAGGGTGATTAGCTTATGGTCAGACCTGACTAATGAGGGGGTGACCATAGGTGTGGAGCATTTATTTCCCATGCTGGTAATGACCAGGTCTAGGATATTGGAGCCCCTGGTGGGACTATGGATTAGTTGATCCAGGGCGTTGGAATTTATGAATTTCAAGAACCGTTGGGCAAAGGTGTTGGTACATGAGTAGTTTTCTCAGTTAATGGCAGGGTAGTTAAAATCACCCAGTATTAGGGTGTTTGGTTCTATCTTAATATTTTCCAGTATGTTTAGAAAGGTGTAGTGAGAATCTTGGGGCATGGTGGGGGATCTGTAGCAAGCTACAATTTGTATTGCAGTCTTACCTAGTGTTAGTTGCACCTGAAGAATTTAAGACGCATTGTGTTGGGCAACTACCCTGGTAGTGTGAATATCCTTGGTGAATATTGACACTCCTCCACCTTTAGTGTTTTGGTCCTGCTTTGGTGGCCAAAAAGTGTAGTAAGAGTTGTAGCCTGGTATTGCAGGGGTGCTCTCTGGAGCCTTGAACCAGGTCTCAGTTACTGCACAGATATCGATGTTCTCCATTTTAGGAGTGCCTCGAGAGAGTGCATTTTGAGGTTTAGAATTCTAGCATTGTGTAGCATTACCTTCAGATTTTGCATGCTTGTACCTGTTACGGTGGTGATTTTGTCCTTTGAACTTTACCTAAAAAAGGCACTATAGGGGTGGCAAGAGCCTTAGCCAGTAACCTGAATCCCAGGGGCGACAGGTGCAGACCATCTCTGGCAAAACATCATGGTCTGTCAATCATGTCGTCCCAGACAGACAGATGCTGGATCCCCTTTGAATGACACCAGAAGCTTAGCCAATTGTTGAAGTCAATCATTTTGTCCTTATATTGTGGTATCATTCTGGGCAAAGCAGGATGCTACTTAGGACTAGGGTCATACCTGCCTGGGCCACATGATCCGAGAGCTCTTCCATGTCTCTTTTCATGTAGTTCAGGGAGGTATGTCTCAAGTCATTCACTCCAACATGGACAATGACAGAGGAAGGTAAATATAATGCCCAGACTGTAATCAGCAGAGTATTTTAATAACCACAATTGACAATTTATAGTTATGGCTGAGTAAAATAGACCAAACAACAATAAACCTAATACTGAACCCTGAGTTCCTTTATTGGACACCTCAGCAGGCTTAGATAAGTGACCTACTATTCTTGCTTTTTGGGGTTTTCCCTCAAGGAGTTGTTTACCGACAGAGATTTATAATTGTTAATAGTGACTCAAATCAAATTATGTACAGTATTTTTATCAGGAATTGTGTCAAATGCTTCTACAAGATCTAAGAATATAGCATTTGTAATCACTACATTGCCCGGTGGTGCCAGAGTTATTTCTTGAAAAAAAGTCATAAGATTCGATAAGGAATATCTTCCCTTAACAAAGCCATGTTGATCTAACTCTATTAATAAAAGGTCACCAGTGTCTTTTAGGATAAATTCATTTATTAATCAATCTAATAGTCTGTAGAGAATACAGGTGAGTTTAATTGGCTTGTAATTACTTGGGTCTGAGGCAGTACCTCCCATATATATGGGGGGGGGGTTGTTATAACATAGCTCCATGCTCAGTTTTTACTGATTTTATTAGCAAAAATATACTGGAGTTTTAGTAGATTAGTCATTATGTTGTAGAAGAAACACAAGATATATTGTCAGGTATGGTTCTTACCTTGCTTTAATGCCACTGTTATGACTTAATTGGTTATTTTGTATGTGGTCATCGTGAGTGATAAAGGGTGTGTTTAGTATTCTGCCATAACTGAAGAAGACCAAATTGTTACTCTTTCTTTTCCAGATGCAAATCTAGTTTCATAGTCTGATCTCACTGATATGATCAGTTTAGAATAATGACTTGCTCAAAGATGTAAAGTATCTAAGTTGGAATCAAACACAGATCCAGTCTGCTCACTGGGGGCTACTGCAGATTATCCCAGTGAACAAATACAAATAAATGAATACATAATAGGATGTAATTTGTTTCATCTTTTTACTTCAACTACTGCTTCATTTTGCAGTTGCAATCAAAGCCTTCTTTGTAGAGAGTTAGTGTAGCAGTAAATAATAAGTGGCTTTTTTCCTGTGAGGAAACAGCATAGGTCCTGCACTGTGTAAGCACTGACATGGATAAATATGTGTCTCCATTATATATTCTGCATTGTTGCACATTTTCTTCAATTCTTCAAACTGTTTTGTGTGTTGCTCACCTTACAATATGTCAGAAGAACATTTTACTGCATATTTAAGTATTTTGTGATCAGTGTCTTCTTTTTCATACTTGACACACTTTTTACTGATGGTAACTGAATCCTGTCAACAAGTGTGATTAAGGCAGCAAATACATACAAGGAATTTACATTCCCAATGCCTTTTTAGTTTGGATCATGAATATAATTTCTAGAATTGTGAAAACTATGGTAAATTTAAATAGGGCCACAAAATTAAGAAGACAGAAACCATTCCATTTGATTATAACCCAAAATATCAGAAGCCTAAACAGTAAAATGCTAAAGAAAAATAGCCATCTTAATTAACAAAAAAAAAAAAAAAAAATAGGAAAAAATAAAGAAGTTGATTCAGAAGGATTAATCTATTAAGAATAGAGTTTTATCCCCAATGGAGTTTGGCACTCCAACATCTACTATTCAAGGTTTCACTTCTCTATCAACTCCCACTTGAAAAGGATAAGAAGTCAGTTGTTATTTTACCCAGGGAAGAATGTATTGCTATTTCTGCTTACAGTTTAAACAGGGTCTTTCAGTGGTACAAATAAAATGCCATTTTTTCTGAAGATAACATTGGAGGATAAGGAACCTGAGCCAATGCTCCAGAATGGAAGAATGAAAAATGTCTCCATTAAATACTGCTGTCTCCTCTCAGTTTAGAGGATCAGTTTCCTCCATCTTTGCTCTTTCTTCACTTTGGTTACAAGAAATTGACAGAAGAGATTGTTCTGTCCTCTTTGTAGAAGTCAGTGTGAGTGACAATGGTCTATTTTATTGATGACCATTGGACAGAATTTATCATCAAATACTCTATACTTAACCTAGAAGGATAAAAAGGGAAAAGAGAGAAAAGTTCTCCACCTATTTCTTCAGATCAGGGTGAATGTTCTTTTCTAGTTCAGCATTTTTTCTGTCAATATAAGATTTCAGACCATAAGAACTCTTTTCTCCACCTTAGAGACATTAATTATTGTTGGTATTATTGTAAAAATTATAACTGTGTTTTACACAGCTTTCTAATCCAAAAATGAACTTTGACTGGTGTTAAAAGTCTTAAAATCTGTGGGAAGGATTCTGCCTTTTTTCAATAAAATTACAGAATTAAAGAAATAAAAACTTGCAACATGCTGACTCTTAACTACCTGCTTATAGATCTGTTGACCCATTATATAATTTTTATGAGATACCTCTTGGCTTCATTTCATTCTGAAGGCTGATTTGTTTATCTTATGTGTTTCTACTTTGGATACGGGTAGTGACATATGTACAATAATAAGAAGACATAATATAAAGTCGGAGAGAACTAGTTACGTGAAAGTATTTTAATCAGAGTGGTGGGCACGTGAAGTTCACTGATTGAAGAATTAGTAGATTCAAAACAGTTTGGAAATTTAAGAAACCATAGAACAGATAAAGGCATTTCTAGGGAGAAACTGGAACAGCATATTCGGTTGCAGGAAAATATACAAACCAGGTGCTCAGAAATTCATTACATAATGTCAAAGATCATCAATGGTTTTATCCCAGTATTTAAAATAAAGACTGTTTGGTTACTTCTGTCTAAAGTGCATACATGCCCAAATTAACTTCACAACAATTCGTTGCACAGTTCTAAGCGAAGAACAAAATCACATATTCATAATGTATTTCAAAGCTACATAGAGGAACTGAAAACCACTGACATGGACTTCACTTTTAGAAACTGTTCTACAGCTTTTGAATGAAAATTCACAGGCCTAGAACTTGGTGTTGGAAATTATTGTTCAGCCTAGTTGGTTTGATAATTTTCTTTAAATGCATGGCAGACCCTTCGTTGTCTGTAATCTCTTCACCTGCTTCACTTTTCCCAACATTCCCAGATGATTACTGGGGCTTATACAACCCTACCATTAATGTTTCCCTTTTACCATCTTACCACTTCTGCTAAAGAGTTCTTCAGACTTATCCTTCTTATTATGACTTACTTCTTCTCATCTTACTCAGATCCTGTTACAGCAAGAAGTTATCATGCCTCTTGTCTACTATTTTATTAAAAACTAAAAAAACTTCCCTACCTTATTGACCCTTGTGAGTTGTGTGACATATTATCTACTGAGTGACATTTTAAAAGCATAGAGCATTTGCTAAAATGTCATTTGCATTTCTTAGAAGAATCTTCATTTAAAAGTGCTGATTCTTGTGTCCTGTAGCTTAGTACTCCAAAAATATGTCATATTACTAGTTTTCATCAGTATTTAACAGCATTTATCAATGGAATTATAGTCCTGCCTAGTATGTGCCTCCATGATGCTACTGGCGGTATCTTACTTTGTGTGTCTAATTCTGAGTCAGACAATACTGAATAAGCTTCCCAATAAGGAAAACAAGATTTGGTAGTCAAGTCCCTTTGAGCCCTAAGGCATCTCAGAAAAAAAGTGGGCGGTCTTCAATTTCCTTTGATTCCAAGGCAAGGAAATGACATTTTTTAAAGTACAAGCAGGTTTCTTGTACAAACACAATACTGGAACCATATTATTGGGTGTAAAGCAATCTAAGAGTTGAGTTAAACTGTAGAAGAAGGTGGAGTTTTCCTTTCAAAAACAAATTTATGTTTAAGGCCCACATGAATGGTATGTGCATTGTGTAAAGGAAACAAACATATCAGTGATGAAGGACCATTTCTTTCTTGACAATAGCTGATGAGTTAACAGTGATACCAGACTGTAATACATCAAAGCACTTTTCATTTGTTGGGTATTAACTAAAAAAATAACTGGCCAGTAGAGAGTGTCCATCATACTTTTGGTCCATTTCTCATAAAATTTGTAGTTTTTTGACAAATCATTGAGGACCTAAGTCAGTAAACAATGTCAATCATTTGAGTTTCAGAATTCATATCTTTCAGAAAATGCATGTTACTGCAAAACATTATTGCATCTTTCTAAGCTTACAAAGTGCAGTACTTAAAATCTGCCCTGATTATAGGTTCATAGGTTGATACTAGGCTATCTGCCCTAGGTCATTTACAAGCCTAGCCAGACTGTGTTTGGCTTTCGCCACCCTTTTAGATTTGTAGACTGTGCCTATGAATAGTAGGTCACAGAATATTGTCCCTTTACAGTTAATTTATTGTGCCTCTGTCTAGCAGGGACCCAGAAGTGATCCCGGGGGTATACTTACGATCTCCCATCCACTCATCAAGATTTCTCTTGAAGAGGGTCAGTGATAGGCTCTGCCTAACCTGGACTGGGATTTTGTTCCAGAGTGATTGGAGTCTCTGGGATATGAATCTGTCCCTCCAGCAAGTCCTATTTATTTCTGTGCTCAGGTTTAAGTCTCTAAAACATGTAGCTCTAAGGGATTTGGATTTCTTGTGATGGAGCATGTCCATTAATTCTGGGTTGGACATGGCTTTATAAGTCAGGCACAGATCGCCCCTGAGTAGGCGGTAAGCAACTGAGTAGAGCCGGAGTTTCTTTAGCCTAATTGCATAGGGCATCTGTTTGAGTCCCTTTATCCTCTTGGTGAGGTACTTTTGGGGTCTTTCCAGTTGCTGCAGGTGTCGGGTAAGGTACATCCCAAATGGGGCATTGTATTCAATTATGGGCCTGATGAGTGATGAATAGAGTGGTACAATGACCTCACTTGATCTAGATGTGAAACCTTTCGTGATGAGGTGGACTATATAGAAGGTCTTTCTGACCACTTTGGCAATGTGGTTGTCAAAGGAGAGATTACTATCTGCTTGGGTCCCCAAGTCCCTAATTACTTCCTCCGTACTTAGTGTGTTACCTCATATGTGGTAGTCTGCGGGCACTTTGTTTTTCCCAAAGGGGATGACAATGCATTTTTTTGCATTTAGCTTTAGGCCATGACTCTGGCACCAGTTATCTGTCTCTGTGAGACCCTTTTGGAGAATGCTTGTGTCAGCCGGGGAGTCTATTATGGCACCTAGTTTGCAGTCATCTGTGAACTTCATCAGCCATAGTCCTCCCGTGTTTGCCTGTACCTCAGAGAAGTAAATACCGAACAAGAGAGGTCCCAGGACTGAGCCTTGTGGAACTCCACTTGTAACTGGTTTAAAGTCTGACAAGGCACTTGCAATTCTGACTGCGTGGGTTCTATCCCTGAGCCAGTTTGCAACCCATCTTGTGACATAGGGGTTGATATTTAAGCTGGTGAGCTTATTTATGATACCAGAGTAGGGTATTGTGTCGGAGGCTTTTGCGAGGTCCAGGTAGGCTGTGTGGACCACTTTCCCTTCGTCTATGGCCCTGGTAACTGTTTCAAAGAAGTCGACCAGGTTCAAGAGGCAAGACCTGCCCTTAACAAAGCCGAACTGGGTAGGATCCAGTGTCTGAAGGTTACCGATATCATTGTTTATGAGTTCCATGATGATACGCTCCATAGCTTTGCAGACCGGGCTAGTCAGGCTTATAGGGCGATAGTTACCGGGGTCCGTTGTGGCACCTCCCTTGTGGAGCGGGACCATCGTTGCTGTACGCCATTCCTTGGGTACATATCCTGTGGTAAGGCTGAGGTTGAACAGGGACTTTAGGTGAGGGTTTAGCTCATCTTGTAGCTCGTGTAGGATGCATCCCGGGACACCGTCTGGTCCCATTGATGCTGTGTTTTTTGCTTTCGAGAGGGCAGCTCTCATCTGATCATCTGAGATGTCTGGGAGGTTACACTCTGTTGGGATGGAGATTTGCTCTTTTGGGGGGGATGGTGGGGAGAAATTTGCACTGAATCTGTCTGCCAGGATGTTGGCAATGTCTGTTGATTCAGTGTATTTTTTGTCGTTTTGCACTAACTCGGAGCATTTCTGGGAGTTGCCGCCCAGGTTCCTGACATAACTAAAGAATGCCTTGTGGTTGTCCTTAGTATCTTGTGCAATTTTTTCTTTTGAAGCTGGCCTTAGATGATTTTATGAGGGATCGTAGCTTCTTGCTGGTACTGATCAGAGTTGCCTTCCCTTTTTGGGATCTTGCTCTATCATGTAGTAGCTTCCTCCTTTTGTTGTACAGCTTATTTATGGCCGGGGTCCACCAGACAGGTCTCCTGCCCTTGGAGGAGTGAGTCTTGGTTTTATTTGGGATGGCACAACCCATGCATTCCTGCAGGTGTCCATAGAATGCATTTGTGAAGGATTCTGCAGTTTGAGCCGTGTTTTCCACTGGCCCAGGGGCTTTGAAGCTTTCCACCTCAGTTTTGAGAAGTGTGAAGTTTGCTTTTGAGAAGTTCTTCACTGTGGTTACTTTGGCTGGGGGTGGGGACAGGATATGGATGTCCAGTGAGATTAATTTGTGGTCTGATCTTACCAGTGAGGGGTATACCTCTGGTGTGGAACATAGCGTTCCCTTTGTTTGTGATGACCAGATCCAATATGTTATCCCCTCTTGTGGGGGTATTGACCAGTTTTTCCATAGCATTTGAGTTTATAAACTCTAGGAACCTTTGGCAAAGGTGTGTGGGCTTGAGTAGTTTACCCAGTCAATGTTTGGGTAGTTGAAGTCACCCAATATGATGGTTTTTGGAGAGACTTTCATGTTCTCCAGTGTTTTCAGGAAGGCTGAGTGGGGTTCCTGAGTTTGGGAGGGTGGCCTGTAGCAGGCTATAAACTGAAAAGCAGTTTTGCCCACTGTTAGTTGCACGTGGATGGTTTCCGTTGCTTCGTGCAGTGCTACTAACCTGGAGGTGTGGATACTCCCCCTCCTTTTGTGGTTCAGTCCAAGCTTTGTGGCCAGAAAGCATGGTATGAATTATAACCTGGTAGTGCTGGGGTGCTCTCTGGAGCCTTGAACCAGGTCTCTGTTACTGCACAGACATCAATGTTCTCCATACTGAGGAGAGTCTTGATTACGTGCATTTTGAGGTTTAGACTTTCTGGTGTTGAGTAGCATTACCCTTAGTTTCTTTTTCTCTGTATTTTCTATGCCCTAGGGCATTTATAAGCCTAGCCAGAGTGTGTTTGGCTTTCGCCACCATTTTAGATTAGTTGACTGTGCCTCTGTATAGTAGGTCACAGAAGATAGCCCTTTTAAGGTTAGTTTACTGTGCCTCTGTCTGGTAGGGACACAGAAGTGATCCCAGGGGTAAACCTATGATCTCTCATCCACTCGTCAAGATTTCTCTTGAAGAGGGTCATTGAGGGGCTCTGCCTAACATGGATTGGGATTTTGTTCCAGAGTGAGGGGAGCCTCTGGGATATGAATCTGTCCCTCCAGCATGTCCTATTTATTTCTGTGCTGAGGTTTAAGTCCCTGCAGCGTGTAGCTCTAAGGGATTTGGATTTCCTGAGGTGGAGCATGTCCATTAATTCTGGGTTGGACATGGCTTTATACGTCAGGCACAGATCGCCTCTGAGCAGGTGGTAAGCAACTGAGTAGAGCTAGAGTTTCTTTAGCCTAACTGCGTAGGGCATCTGTTTGAGTCCCTTGATCCTCTTGGTGAGGTACTTTTGGGGTCTTTCCAGTTGCTGCAGGTGTCGGGCAAGGTACATCCCGAATGGGGCACTGTATTCAATTATGGGCCTGATGAGTGATGAGTAGAGGGGCACAATGACCTCTCTTGATCTAGATGTGAACCCTTTCATGATAAGGTGGGCTATATAGAAGGTCTTTCTAACCACTTTGGCAACGTGAATGCGTTTGTAAAGGATTCTGCAGTTTGGGCCGTATTTTCCACTGGCCTGGGGGCTTTGAAGGATTCCACCTTGGTTTTGAGAAGTGTGAAGTTTGCTTTTGAGAAGTTCTTCACTGTGGTTTCATTGGCTGTGGTTGGGGGCAGGATATGGATGTCCAGTGAGATTAATTTATGGTCAGATCTTAACAATGAGGGGTATACCTCTGGTATGGAACATAGAGTCCACATGTTGGTGATGATCAAGTCCAATATGTTTTCCCCTCTTGTGGGAGTGGTGACCAGTTGTTCCATAGCATTTGAGTTTATAAATTCTAGGAACCATTGGGCGAGGGTGTTGGGGCTTGAGTAGTGCTCCCAGTCTATGTTTGGGTAATTGAAGTCACCCAATATAATGGTGTTTGGAGAGATCTTCATATTCTCCAGTGTTCTCAGGAAAGCCGAGTGGGGTTCCTTGAAGTCACCCAATATAATGGTGTTTGGAGAGACCTTCATATTCTCCAGTGTTCTCAGGAAAGCCGAGTGGGGTTCCTGAGTTTGGGAGGGTGGTCTGTAGCAGGCTACAAACTGAAAGGCAGTTTTGCCCACTGTTAGTTGCACATGGATGGTCTCCGATGCTTCGTGCAGTGCCACTAACCTGGAGGTGTGGGTATCTTTGATGAATATGGATACTCCCCCTCCTTTTGTGGTTTGGT
>NC_056747.1:514112218-514157218 GCF_019279795.1 Protopterus annectens | reverse complement strand
GGTAGCAACGCTATACTTGGAGAAAGGTTGGATGAAAAGGACCCTTCACATCTATATCAGGACTTTGTACTTCTTCAATCTTTATTTCATGATATCTTATATGGACCGAGAAGCAAAGTACCTTGGACTGTGCCTAAGCCAGTCTCATCCAGTTATATAGTATGAGGATGATCAGAACCACAATACCTCATGAATGATATGTTGCAGTTCTACTCAACAGATTGAGGAGGAATGGAAAATGTAGATTTTTTGCATAGGTTTCTCTTAAAGAATTTTGAACAGAAAGAGTGAAACTAGAGCTCTAGGTTTTCGTGCAGGCAAAAAGGATTGTAGTGCTTTGTGTTAGACTCTTAGTAATGACATCCTTAAAACTTCTTTTAAAACTTCTCTTCTTTAAATAGT
Organism: Protopterus annectens; assembly: GCF_019279795.1. Classification (NCBI taxonomy): domain Eukaryota; kingdom Metazoa; phylum Chordata; order Ceratodontiformes; family Protopteridae; genus Protopterus; species Protopterus annectens. The sequence continues at coordinate 514,156,816 of NC_056747.1, read as the reverse complement.
CGAGATAATGCATTATTACTTTTAATTTTGCTTTCATGGAAAGAACTATGCCACAAAACCACTACACGAAAAATCCTTCTAATTTGTTGACTGGGATGTTATTATGCACTCTTTTCTTAAAATCCTCATCATATTGAGGGATCTGTTTAATAAAATTGTGTTAAAATATATGCATTTGCTGTAGAACTGAAATCTGTTGTTTTCCATGAATTCAATCTTGCTAGAATAATGTTCTGCAATGTGACTATTTAAATGTTTTAGAATCCCCTACATGCTGATGAAGTATCATTAATATTAGGACAGTGAAGCAGATGTAACATTTTTTTGTATGTGTTTTTGGAAGCTGTTCTCTGTTACTGAATGTGAAGTGAATGTTTGGCAGTAATGCCAAAAAGAAAAAAAATAACTAGAACAGGAGTTATTCAACTGTAACATGCAGCAGATAGAGTCCATAAAATTTAAACCCATCTTTCCACTTTCAACCACTTTTATTGTGCACTCCTGTAATGGGAGTCTTTAAATACATTAAAGCAGCATGTTTTATTTGCTTATTGAGGAGACATAATACATGGCAGTAGAGGTGACTTTAGGCAAAATGGTGTCCTAGGTGAAGGGCTCTATAGTGTCCTCCTTTGCTGCCAAGTGTTCCCCCTTGTGCATATCCACATTGTCCCCTAGATTCCCCATCCTGGCCTCCTCATACCTTCCAAGTTACTTTTTTTCTAACTTTTCTAACATTTCAGATTTTTCCCGCATCCTTTCAACACACCCTAACTGGCCAAACCTATACTGTAACAACTGCAGAGAAAATAACTTGATGAAGTTGAGCATCTGGGGATTGAGGTCATGAGGTTCTTCAGTCTCTAATGTGCATTTTACAGTTATTTTTAAACAATCTTTTCATCCAAAGATTAAGGAAAGAAATGCATTGCTATTTCCAACATTCTTTCAACACACCTTAAAAGAGTGTAATAACTGTGGAATAAATAATTAAATTAACCTGGGGTCTGATGGTTACTATGTATCCAGAAGGCATGGGATTATAGATGCTCTAATGTGCATTTTATAGCTTTTTTCCAACCATTTGATCCAATGATGGCCTGAACAAAAATCATTAGTAAGAAAATAAAAACAATGTTATTTTTTTCTTTCAAAGAAGAAATATGTTGTATATGACAAAACAACATGTTGCAATAAATTGAGAAGACAAATGCTTGTGAAGATACATATGTCATATCTGAGGAAAGTGCCTGGCTCCCTGCACTCCCCCCCCCCCCACACACACACACACAAATCTTTTATGTAGCCCTCTGGTGTTACAATGGGATGAAAGCCAAAGCACAAATGGCCATAGTTATATATTTCTAGTGGCTGCTGTTACGCATATATACAACATCTCTACAAGCTCCTGCCCACAAAAGACAGCCACATTCTGTGTACTAATCTGATGTTAGAGACTGGAACAAAACTGAAAGAACAAACAGAACACAATAACATATTTCAATATGTTGCTGCTACATGTATATAAACAGTATGCCACATTACCCCTAGCCCCCAAAAGATAGCCATCTGTACAAGCATCTCATGTTTGATTGTGAGGAAAGTTAAAAGAAAAAAAAGGATAATAGTTATGTATTCCAACTTTCTGCTCTTAAACAATACACTGCCCCTAGACAAGCTTAGTGGCCTTTTGTGCACACCTCTGTAATTTGTGAGGAAAGTTAAATAAGTAATGACCATACTGTTCACAGGCTTCAGCACACAAGCTACAGGAACCTTCTGTGCACACCTCTGAGCAGGGCAGGTTTTATACTTGGTGGGGTCAGGGTATAGACTACTACTAAGCCTGTGCTACAATCCACGTATACAGCCCGGCATATGGGGGCCACCTGCATCCAAGACATTATGAGGTTCTGACTGATCTGTGATCCAGTTTATGCCTTATTTTGGAAGATAATGACACATTAGCAGGGCATTTTTTCTACTGTTACCCATATCGGCAAAATAGTAATGTATGTATCTGATAAAAATCAGCAATATTGTTTTAAGCACACATACGCACACACTCACACCAACCCTCCCACCCACAGACACACATCGACACTGCCCCTGACAAGTCAGATCTAGAACAAGATGCATGAACACTGAAGTGTAGCTAGCATGGGGAGAAGGGGTTAACTTTCCCAAGGTGCAAGGCAACTGTTTTTATTTTCATATTTATTTTTCACTTCTCACATTACATTGATGTGACAGTGGGACACAAAGGACCTGGAGCTCCACTTTAGAAAAGAAAGAAGGAGCACCAGGTCAGAGAACAGACTTTTTTTGCTCCTCAACTTATGTTGAAGAGTGTCAAGTTGAGGAGCAGCACCAAATGCAAGGTGAAACAGCAATGGCTCTGCGTAAACATATTACTTACAAGTAAACTGGAGGAATGCCAGTTCACCTGCATTGTGTCTTTGGAATATTGGAGGCATGCAAAGCACATGGGTAAACCCACACAGAGAAAGGAAAGGCATGATAAGATTAGCAATGGAGAAGTTAAAGAATTATGGACTACCTGAGAAGTGAAGGATTCAGTGTAGAAAATCTTACTCAGAAAGCACCACAACAGGATGGAGCAATAGACATCCAAATTAAGGAGAAACCAGTGGAATGAGAAGCAACTGGCCAGCTGCCATATGAAGATATTTTGAAGCCTTTCACAGGAAACCAGTATAAATATTCACTTGAAACTGGAAAGCAAGGGAAGGAACAGGAAACTGTGGCAACTCTGACGCAGTCAATAATGAGGAGTGATAGGCTAGTGAGTTCCCATACGACACTGCAACAGATGACACAGGATGAAATTAAAGAGAATGTGCCACAGGAAGATGCTATAGAACTTTCTATAAAATGCTCGCAGAAAATGGAGAACAAAAAATGTGCCCTCAGTTTAGCAGAAAATGAGCTAAGAGAAGAGTTGCTTGATTTAATAGAGGTAGATAGACATATTAAGATCAATGAAAGAAGTAGACTGCAGAGGGTCAATAAAACCCAAAAAGTTAGAAGTTTGACAAAATAGATGAACGCAGTAATTAGGAGTAATTAGGACTATCCATACAGATCCATGCGATATAACAGAAGTAAACAGGATATATTACTATGCAGCAAAATTAATAACTGATAAAGTTCTACCACAAGAACACAGGGTAGTGAGGGAAAGGAAGGGGAGAAATCGAATACCATCATGGAAGTATCGGACAGAGAAAAGCATAACAATTAAGACAAGAAGTGTCACTGTTAGAAGAATATAGAAGAGGGAACAGATCAATAATAATACTCAGAAAGATAGATGTGATAAAAGCAATGTGCAATATTATAACGAATCAGGATTTATTGTGCACTATCGCATATCTTCTTCTTCTTTTGGTTTTTCCCAGTTAGGAGTTGCTACAGTGGATCACCTGTCCACTCATGACTGGCAGTAGAGTTTTACGGAGTCGAGTTGCCAGCCCGGCGCCCCACCTTCTACAGAAGGCACACATGCCTAGGGCCAATTTAGAGTGTCCAATCCACCTACAGCATGTCTTTGGGATGTGGGAGGAAACTAGACCACCCGGAGGAAACCCACGTGACCACAGGGAGGACATGCACAGAAGGCACCCCAACTGAAGATCGAACTGGAGAACCTCTTACTGTGAGGTGGCAATGCTAACCGCTGCACCACCGTGTCTGCCTCATTGTGCACTATCGCAAATAATAAACTAAAAATATCAGCACAGGCAGAAAAACTTAGAGGATACACAGATAAATATAAAGGAAAAGTACAAAATAAGCAATTTATTGATGACCCAAAAAAGTTTTATAGAGAATTGGGAAAAAAGGTAAGAGGAATTGAAAGACCACCCAAAAAAAAAAAAAGAAGAAATAGATACATTTTGGAGAAGTATTTATGAAAATCCTGTGGAACATAACAAAGCTGCTAAATGGATAGAAAAAGTAAAAGAAAGAATAAGAAGTTCAAAGGTACAGGATATGAAATGGGATGAAGTAACAGCCAGAGAGACTGAAACAAAGTTAAGAAAATCCTCTAATTGGAAAACCCCAGGAACAGATGCAGTACGAAGATTTAGCCATAAGTAAGAACTATTTATATGCGCACCTGGAACAGACATCAACCTAGCTAACAACAGGGAAAAACAATGCTCCTACTTAAAAGTGAACCTGCAAGTTTCCCTAAAAATTATAGACTAATAACTTGACTTCCGACGACATATAAACTATACACTGGAATTGATGCCAACAGAGTTTATAGTCACTTAGAAAAAAAACTCAATTTTGGCAATAAAAGAAAGTCATATGGAACAAAGGATTATTTGTTGTTAAATAAAGTCATAGTGGAGAACTGTAAAAAGGGAAAGAATCTAAGCATGGCATGGATTGGCTACAAAAACGCATTTGTCAGTATCCCACATTCTTGGATAAAAGAGTGCTTAAAATGTATAAGATACATCCTACACTGATAAATTACATCACAGTGACCATGAAACAGTGGCAAACCACTTTGTAGTTAAGACATGATAAAAGACATATTATTTTTCCAGGGATAAAACTCGAAATGGGGATATTCCAGGGTGACACTCTGTCACAGTTGCTCTTTTGCCTTGCCCTTAACCTATTAAGCTGTATGCTTAACAGATTAGGTCATGACTATAATTTGGATCCTAGAAAGCAACAGAGTTTAAAGACCTGATCTTCTCTTTGTCGATGATTTAAAACTATATAGCTTATCAGATGAGGAACTGAAAGCACAACTGCAAGTAGTCAAAACTTTTTCAGATGATATAAACATTTCATTTGTTCTTGATAAATGTGCAAAAGCAACCTTTAAAGCCGGAAAGCTGCAGCACCAAGAAAATATCAGTTTTGGGACAAAAATGTGATATAAAAGAACATGAGCAAGAAGGAATGTATAAATATTTGGGAATTGATGAAGGCTCAACAATAAAACATGAACAAATGTGAATAAAACTCAGTAAGGAATATTTTAGAAGACCTAAATTAAACCTGAAAATAGCAGTGACATCTAGGAACAAAATTCAAGCTATAAACCAAATTGCTCTTCTTGTCCTAACTTACAGTTTTAGAGTGACTGACTGGCCCCAAAAGGTGTTGAACAGATTAGACAGGAAAACAGGAAGGATGCTTCATGCTCATCAAATGATTTATAAAAATTAGTGCATGCCAAGATTAGATATTCCCAGTTTTGAAGGTGGTATGGGCCTCCTTGAAATTGATTACATGTATAGATCTGCAATTGTGGGACTGCATATATATCTGCTGACCTCACAAGACCCAAATATAGTGAAAGTGTTTAAACATGAGGAGTATAAATCTGAGATGACTTCCCTTCTTAGTCTAAGAGAAGCATATTGACATCAAGCGGGAATGGAAATCAAACCAGAATTAGATAAAAATCAGGTAGCAACTGAATGTGTCAAAAAACAAAAGAAAGAATATAAGGTGAAGGATCAGATGAGAAGGTAAGAAATGTGGAAAATGTATGAATATAGTTGCAAGTATAGAAAACTCTGGAAGAACTCCATGTTGATCAGGATTGAAAACAGGAATGGTTAAGGAGAGGCAAATTCAAACCAAAAGATGAAAGGTTAATATTGTCAGCCCAAGACAGTGGGCTATGTACATGTTGGTTTACAAAGTCCATTGAACATGTGGAAGAAACAAACAAATGTAGGTTTTGTAAAACAGAATTGGAAACTGTCACACACCTTGTTGCTGGTTGTGACATACTAATGGCAGAAGGACTGTATACTGAAAGGCATAATAATGTGGCAAGACTATTGCACTGGGGATTGTGCAAACATTTTGATACTGAAGTGCTAAAAAACACTGGAAACATTAGCCACAAAACCTCATAGAAAATGATCAAGTCTACATCACATAGGATCACCCATTACCAACAGTTCAAAAGAGAGATGCGAGAAAACCAAATATAGTGGTCCATGAAAAGAAGACAAAAGTAGCATTGATCATTGAAATCACCACACCCAGTGACTACAGTGTTTTGCGTACAGAGAGATACAAAGTCATAAAATATCAGGATTTGCAGGCAGAAACGAGAGCAATGCAGAAGAAAGATACCCAAACAGTTCCAATAGTAGTAGGAACAACAGGTCTTATAAAAAATAATCTACAATTATATTTAGATGTGTTACTAATACATGTAACTCCATACGAATTGCAAAAGGAGTCATTACTGGGCACATTGCGGGTGCTGTAAAGAGCACTTCTGACTGACATCAAAGATTGAAACAATACTAATTTCATGAACTTTAATCATACTTTGACTTAGGAATGGTGTCCATTCCCCGTCATGGTATTAGAAACCCAAAAGATTTGGAGAAATTAAAAAAAGAAAGGGAAGGCATGCAGACTCCACATAGAAGAAGCCCCAGCCAAGAACTCAACCAAATTATGTGCTGTAAGGTGGCAATGCTACTCAATGTGCCACTGTGCTAATGATCAATTGCTTTCACACACATCTAGATTAACAAAGATAGCCACTTATCATGTACAGTACTGATGCTTGTGATATAAAACAAAAGAAATTATGGCCAGTTTGTTACTCTTAAATTTACTGCAATCCCCCCCCCTCCCCCACACACACACACACACGTCTAGACCATAACAATAGTAAGTTTATACTGTTTTCAGTAAATAAAATACACTGTGTGACACCACTCCTGCCATGTCAGACCAGTGACTGTTGTTTAGCAGTGATCAAAATAATGGTAGGTTAAGCTTCATGTATCCACAGATGGCCTGTGTGCCTATCAATTACAGCCACTTTACTGACACTGTACACCACATATGTCCAGTTATGGTAAATAATAATAATAATAAAAAAGTATTCCATCTTATTTCATACAAAATGCACACTAGTCTTGCAAAATCAGATCAGTGACTTTATACTGAACAAATGATAACAGGGTCAATTACTTTCATAAAGAAACAGTTCCCGCCCACACCCAGCAGTTATAGCCACTTATGTCTACATTTCAGATGCCTGGTTGTGGCAACAAATTATGGCCATGTAATTTATTTCAGCTTTGTCTTGACATAAACAATTTTCACTTATTAAAGTATACCAACTGGCTTTGCACAAATCACATTAATGCTACAAAGCAGTTGGTTATTTCCTCCCACAGATAGCTCAGCAATTATAGCTAATTTATCTGTATACATCTTATGTTTCCATTTTAAAATAAATAAATTGTTTCTGATCATATTAATTCATGGATCAGGGTCTATGCCAAAAGCAGACCAAAGGGATGAGGCAGAATTGTAGACATCTGCAAAACCAGAAACAGTTGAGAGCTATGATGACAGACTTGTGGACCAACGTGGACTGAGAATGTCCCTCAGAATGAGTTTAGAAGTTTGTCTAGCCCAGTAATGAATAACATTCATTACCCATTTCTGGCTGCCTCCCAGTTCAGCATAAAAAAAAAAAAAAAAAAAAACTTTCCTCAATCTACCAGTTACATAAACTTCAGATTTTCTTCACACTGCAGATATTCCATACACTTTGCCACTTTCAGATTTGCTGGCTTCCTGCTCCATCCCATTGACAATCTACCAAATTTATTGCCTGGGTAGATTGTGGGTAGAATGGAGCAGGAAGCCAACAGACTGGATTACCAGATGTATGTCTCCCCCAGGCACTGCAGGTGCTTTATTTTTAAACAGGGGTGCAGGCTGTTTACTTATTAATTAACTTTTTAAGTAAAGTAACAGGGTACTTCTTTACTTTAAGAAAATAAGCAGAGACAGATAGACAGATAGATAGATAGACAGATAGATAGATAGATAGATAGATAGATAGATAGATAGATAGATAGACAGACAGACAGACAGACAGATAGATAGTGGAAAAGTGCCCTTAACAGAACTGCTCCCTAGGCAGTCATCTATAATGCTTAAGACCTTCCATGCATAGGAAAACAGGGCAATGAACCATTTGTGACTGTATTTTTTTTTTTTTTAAGAATACTTGCATTTCTTTCACTAAAGTGGATAGTAAAGACTCTAAAGGGAATTGTATTCCCATTGTCTAATGTGAGGGGAAGGCAATCCCTGGCTGCAAGCCATAGGAACAGACTGGGAGCCAGACTGTTAACTGTACTGTATTGATCTAATGAATGTAAATATAAGTACTGGGACATTATGGTTGGTGGATGTGATGGGAATCAATACAAGTGCAAATAACAGCTTTTAGCATCCAGAAAATAAGGAGTGAAAAGAGGTAATTGCTTCTAAAAAGTGAATATAGATGAGGTTTATATGAGACAATTTATTAATTTATTTTATTTTATTTTACATTTGTTAACCAGGAAAGTCTGACTGGATATAGGTCCATTTTCAGCAGAGGCCCAGGGAGAAAAACTCCAGATATGCATTACATGGATACATACAGTGAAATATTACAAAATGGACATTTGTTCAACAATAGATACACATATATTCAAGATTTTCTAGAATACACACAGGAAATATTTAGAAATTATTAACTGTTAAGGGAGAAGACATACATTTTTAGTGCTTCACATACATTTTAGTAGTACATGGCTGTGCCAAGTTATCATCCTTACTTTAGTACTTTCCAGTAGATAAGAGACACGTAATCAGTTTTCTAATCAGTTAATGAATCAGAGTAATACAATGAACGTTTCTTCATGTAATAAGGTTTTCATTTATAGTTGGTATTTGAGTAGAGATTAGTCAGGGTTTATACAGGGACAAAGCCAATGCATTTTAGGTGTTTTTTAAGAGATATTTTGAATTGGGTTAAGGCGGGAACTGTAGTAATTTCCGCAGGAATTAAGTTCCAGGTTTTGACAACAGAGTTAGTAAATAGTGATTCACAAGCTGAATTGTTGGATTTAACAGTTTGTACTAGCGTTCTGTTGGAGGAGCAGAGTGTTTTTAGGTTACTGCAGGGAGTGATACTATTTTTCAGTATGAGTGTACTGTCTGGTTGGTAGAGAACTTTGTGAACAACTATTAATTGATTATATTGAAGTTGGTAGGGTAGTTCTAGCCAGCCTAGTGATTTAAGGTTTAGACAGTGATGTGTTCTATATGCTGATCCTGTGGCAAATCTGGCAATATTATTGTAGCAGCTAGTAAGTTTATTGAGGTCAGATTTGTTTAGGTTTGTGAAGATGGGTGAAGCATAAAGAAGTGTTGATAGCAAATGTGTACGGGCAATCACAGTCCTAGCAGATGGCGTTAGGAATTGTTTAATCTTATATAGAGAGCCTAGTTTCTTATTAACTGTTTTAATAGTTTTGTCGACATGAGCATCAAACTTAAGGTTGTTGTCTTTAATTACTCCTAGTAGTTTAGTAGTTGGCTCTGGGGAAATTATGGTACCATTGTTAGATGTTATGGTGAGAGATGGTAAAGGGACCTTGCGAGTGGGGGTGAAAAGTAACAGTTTAGTTTTATTTGGGTTTACTAGTAGACGGTGACCAGTGAGCCAGTTCTCTACTTTGTTGAAGTTGTTTTGGGATAAAGATTGTAAGTCTGTGGGGGAGGTGGCAGCACAGATTAGGGTTGAGTCATCTGCATACTGAATACAAGTTCCATCTGGGATGACTTTATGCAGATCATTAATGAAGATGGAGAATAGGAGGGGGCCTAATATAGACCCCTGGGGACTCCAAGGGTGATTGGTAATAGGGAAGATAAGTTATCTTTCCATAGTACAGCTTGTTGTCTGCCACTTAGATAGGAATAGAACCAGCTAATTGCTAGGTTATCTATGGAGAGTGATTTTAATGTCTCTAAGAGTAGCTGGTGGTTTACCCTGTCAAATGCCTTGGAAAGGTCTAGGAAGAGGGCTGAGGAGAGCTTGTTGTTTTTACAGTTTTGATTTATTGTGTGAGAAAAGGAAAGAAGGGCTGAGGTTGTACTATGGCAAGGTCTAAATCCGTGCTGGGAGGGTGCTAGGAGATTGTTCAGATTAAGATAGGCTAGGAATTGTTTATGGGTACATTTTTCCATAATTTTAGCCAAGGGTGACAGGATGGCTATAGGCTTGTAATTTGAGAGTTCAGTGGAATTTCCTCCTTTATGGAGAGGAATAATGCAGGAGATTTTCCAGATAGAGGGGGTATAAGCTTCAGAAATAGATCTATTGATTAGTATTGAAATGGGATATGCTATTTCATCAGTGGCTTTTTGGAGATACTCTGCTGGTAGTAGGTCTGCCGTAAGGGTGGTGAGTTTCAATTTCTTGAGTAGTGACCTAATAAAAGATGTTGGTACTGGCTGAAATTTAAAGAGGGCGTGATTATTGGGTGTGGGATTGGTAGAACTTGGGCTATTGGGAGCTAGTTTGTTGGCAAGGGATTTAGCAACAATTTTTGGAGGTTTCTGGAAGGTAGTTAAGGGGGTAGGGGTAGATGATTGTCCTGGGTGTAGAAGTTTATTTATGCTAGACCAAAATTTTTGTGGATGATTTTGGTGTTTTTGTTGCAGATTACAGTAGTAGTTTTTTTGTCTAGCATAATAGACTTCTTTGTATCATTCCTTAGTTGTTTATATATAAGATGGTCTTTTGGGGATTTAGTGGTTCTCCAGGAGGCCCACACTTTATTTCTGCATATGATTTTTTGTCAAGTATCTTTTGACAGCTATGGTGCTACTTTATTATTGGTTCTGATAGTACGTCTGGGAGCATGGTTATCCAGGATAGCAAGAAACTTAAAATACGAAACTGCTTCATCTAGTGGAAGCAGTTTTAAGTCAGTCCAGTCACATGAGTTAAGTTCATTTTGGAATTTAGTTTGATTAAAGTTCTTATTGCTCCTAATAGTTTTGAAGGTGGATAGCTGAGGGATGCCATTTTTTTTCCTGAGTATAAAGGTGAGGAAGTGATTGCTGATGTCCTCAGGTAGGGTGCCTGCTTTATACATTTGGGGGTGGTTGTTTATTAGAATCCAGTCTAGGATACTTTCTTTGTTGTTAGGCTTACTGATCCTAGTGGAGGAAGATATGACCTGGATGAAGCCATGCAAATTTATATGGGTGGTGGGGAAGTCCGAAGTACAGGTGTTCCAGTCGATATTAAAATCCCCGAGAACAATAGTTTCTTGAGGGCAATTAATGGACAGCCATTGGAGGATGCCCCCCAGGGTATTCATGTTGTTACCTAGAGGAATATAGATGCACATAATGTTTATAGATTTGTGTTTATTGATTTGTAACTTATTGATGAGTATTTCTGCATTGTCAGTTAGTAAGGCATGTGGAGTACTAGGTTTGGTTACTTCTAGTGTGGATTTATACAAGCAAAGAGGCTTAATTAGACTGCATCTAAATTGAATTAAGAGAAATCTTTTAATAGGTCATTAGGAAGATGAATGGAAAATGGAATCCAGCCAGTATTGTGATAATGGAATATTCTTAGAAGTATTCCATATTCATAAATTAAGGGGTTGTTTCAAAATGTTGCTTGTAGAAAGGATGAACAAACAGCAGTAAAATAGTAAGGGGTACTTTTGAGCAAAGGGAAGTTAGACAAACAAAACGGATTTATCAAGTAAAGATGCCGGAAGAAACAAGTAGTAAAAAGGAATGTTTACTCTTAGGCTTAAGTGGGAATGGAAATATGAAGGTTAAAAAAAAAAAAAGTAATCTCTGTGGTATCCCTGAAGTCTCAAAACAATCCACTAAAGTGTAGTGGGGCCAAAAAAAACAGTGTAAGAAACTTCTCTGTGTGGAAGATTTTTCAATCCATATATCTCTAGCAAGGCAGGCAGTCTGTTTCCAGTCGAAAATCCTAAAGGACTTAATAAAGGATTTTCAACTGGAAACAATCTGTCTGCCTTGCTTGGATTACTTTTGAATACTTAATAATTCTGTACAATTATATATTTTTTATTATTTTTTTTTAACTTAAGACTAGTTTAAGTTCGCTACTTCTACTACTATTGTCTGATCTGATTAATATACAGTGATTAACTAGAGATATATGGACTGAAAATCTTCCACACAGAGAAATATGAAGGATACAAATATGAACCTATGAACTAGCAAGTGCTACATCTAACGGTAATAGCTAAACAAGGAGAAGATTGAAATAAGTAGAAAGATGTGCTGTAGGTAAAGCACAAAAGAAAGCAAAGAGTAGAAAACCTGCACAGAAAATGTGGATATAAACAGCTTGAGTACTCAGGTATTTGTGAAGCACTTTCTGTATGAAAGTATTTGCTCCTGTGACTGAACAACAAAAAAGTGAATGCATGTTCCTCACTTCCAGGCTTTGCATTTGGTAAAATTGTGATATAACACAAAGCATAAGAAAGAAAACAGAAAATGTACATGTGAGTATTGCATAAGTCATTCCCTGGCATAAGAATCAACCATGAAAAGGTACAGTGACGGAATTAGTGGCTGTAGTCTATGGATGTAAAGAAGGAGGGTACTGCATTAGGAAAAAAATTGATAGTGTCATGGCTTTCAACACGTGCTCATGTCTAAGTAAATCAGAAGTTTTACATACAGAATCTTAAAAAATAATAGTGCCTGTGGGCTTGACTTTAATGGGCATAATATGCTTCTTTAAAAGAAAAAATAGGTTAAATTACAATAAACGTAAGGAGAGGTATAAATTCATTTACATGGAATCAAGTAATAGTTTGGTAATAGCACTTATATTGTTAAAACAAAACTGTTAAATAATACGTTGGCAGTATTTTATAGACCACATAGTACTAAATGGGAAGTGACAATGACTGTAAGAAAGGAATTGAGAATATATTTCTGTGATGATTAAGGGGATATAATGTGAATATTAGAGAGGATCTAAGCTAGCCAGGATACAAATAAAAAATTAATAGCTGTCCAACACTTGCGCATGAGCACTTTTAACAATGGCCTTTTCATCACATTTTTTAATTGTGGTTTCCAAAAACGTAATGTACTTCTGTAGTTCACAGTGGTCCCTCTGTTTTGTGAGACTACTGTACACCGTTAGTGGATTCGTTCACTTTCCCTCACTGCTGTGTGACCAGTGAGTTGGTAGATAAAAGTAAAGTGAGCTGTGGAAGGCAACCCCCCCCACACACACACACACACATAAAGAATGCAGGGAAACCCCATACTAAAATGCTTTTTTGGTATGCTTTTAATAATTTATGTAGTAAATTAAAAAATGAAGAAAAATGTAACGTAGTTCAGTGATTTAAATTGACGTAGCTGAAGCAAAGGGAACAGACAGAGGTGATAGGAAGCAAAGTAAATGGGTTAGATGGCTTCCTGGAGTTGGTAAAGTTCTTCATTAGGGCCATATGTGAGAAGGTTTATCCCCATCTTTGAAACAGGCAACTGTATTATGAAAAAGAAGATTGTAAAGACCCGTAGTATCAGTCAGTCTTAATTTTGCTTATGTTTAGTTTCACAGAGGATGCGGTGACAAATCAGAAAAAGTGATGCAAATTTACTGATTGAAGGGCAAATAGGTCTTGTTAAGGGAAAATTGCCCATAAGTTTTTGACTTCTGCTTCTAAACTTTGTCAGTTAGCTTAAAGGAAAAAAGTAAAGTTGACAGGGGTAGTTTTCATTGATATAAAGTAAAGATTTATATTCCAAATAATAAGGAAAATGTGTTTATGAGAAATAGTTCAGATCATATGATTTCCCAGTTTTTCGTGGTGTTAAATATTTGTCCTTATTGAAAAGTGCATGTTGAAAAGGGTATGAGATAAGAGTGAGCACTATTACCTCTTCTATTTCTTTGGTCACTGAGGTCTTGACCCTTATGTTAAGGATGAGAATGAGGGACAAAGGGGAAGGTGGAGAAAATAATAATATTTATTTATTTATTCAGCAATGACTGTATGCTCTTACTGACATACATGGAGGGCATGTTATCAGACATCTTAGGGAATCTGAATAACACCCCATTGAATCAGTCACCATACTCTTAGATGAGGAAGGAAGCTTGGGTTTGGAGTAGTTAGTAGAAATAGGATATAACACAGAACTGCATAAGTAAAGGAGAAAAACTGGAAAGCTAGCAGGACAGTTAGACAAGTGGATGGGAGGGTAGAGATACCATTGGAAAGAAAAGGACTAGTTAGACTGCTGAGTCAGATGTACTGCAAGGCATATTCTGATAACCCTAATGGACAAAGTAGTGGATAGAGTGTAAGATATTTGTGACAGGGATGTATGGAGGGAGAATGAGAAGCTAAACTCAGTTTGGACAAGGAATGGTGAAGATGGGAATGCCAGATTTCAGGAAACTTGTGGTGGTGGTCAACAGTGGAAGCAGATGAAAATGGAGAGGGAGAAAGCCAAAGTGGGCCAATTGACAGAAAGAGACTTCTAGGAAATGGGGCTTTACCAACTATACAGAATGACAGTGTCTTGTGGGCAGAAAAATTATCTATGGGCAGAAGTGTGAAAAGTTTGTAGTAGATTGAGATGAATAGGTCAAATCTATGATATGCAGTCATGTTTACTACCCCATTTCTTTCTAAATAAGACCTAACCAGAGAGTAAGGCCTAGCATGTTTTTTTAGGGTGTTCATGATATAAGCCCTACCCCAAAAATAAGCCCCAGTTAATATCATCAACACACAACAGACATGTTGAATTATAAAATAATATTATTGACACCCATTGACTGAGGTTATCTTACTCTGTTCGCCTTTTTCGGACCATTCAGACACCCAAATTATTCTCTTTGCAGAAAGTCATAAGACTCTTTCACTGGGAGTCCTCCACCATTCTTACTGTAACCCTAATCATCACTCACACTTGACGGTTGAGATCTTTGGCCCATAAACCCATGCAGGTATACTTTGATCGGTCAAAGTACAGACAACGCATGGGAAGCGTGTGCTCATGGTAAGGAGCAGCTGTGGTAGTGACTTCTCTTCATAACCGGTGCCATTTTGTGTTGTCACTCCGGTCGCGTAAGTCTTCAATTAACCCCCCCCCCGACAAGATGAGTGCAAAAAAAAAGAGCTATTCCGTTGAGTACAAGAAAGGAATCATGGAAGACTCCCAGGGAAGGAACCTGATGGCTTTCTGTAAAGGGAAGAAGTTAGATCTCCGAATGGTCCGAAAATGGTGAGCAGCATATGTTAACCTCAGTCAACAGGCCAACGAGGGAAATGCTAAGAAGTGTAAGTGTGGATCAGGTCGGCAACCATTATTTCCTGAGCTTGAAGACATCATCTGTGAGTGGATTGCTAACAGGAGAGCAAAGGCTTTGGTTCTGTGCAGGGCTGATATTCAAGCATTTGTCCTTGCAATAGTACCACAGTTAGAAATATCCCCAGAAGAATTCAAAGCATCAGAACATTGGCTTGATGGCTTCCTTCAGCGATATGAACTGTCTCTATGAAGATCAACAACACTGTTCAAGATGGAAGATACTGAAGTCATTAAACGTGCACTTGTGTTCAAGTCCTTTGTTGATGGCATTGACTTTTCTAAATACCAACTCTCTAACATGATTGCTATGGATGAAACTGCAGTATTTATGGGCCAAGGATCTCAAACAACAATTGATCAGAGGGGTGCCTCGTCAATCTACATTCCCTCCACTGGTTACAAGAGTGCATGTGTTACCTGTATTTTGGCAATTCATCTAGATGGAAAGAAAACCCCACCTCTGATCATTAGTAAGGGCAAGAAAGATAAGATTGAACGTGTTTCAGGCATTTACATTCTTGAAACCGAAAAAGCCTGGTGCACACAAGCCGTTATAAGGAAGTGGGTCGATGTAATGCTGCCACTTGTTTTGCGAGGTGGAAAAAGAGGTCTGGTAGTCTGGGATTCAGCCAGCACTCACCATGCTAAAGAAACAAAGAAAGTCCTAGCACAGAGGAGAATAGATCAAATGATTCCTGCAGGAATGACTGCCTATCTCCAGACTCTTGATATTGCAATAAACAAGCCATTCAAGGAACATTTGGGCATGGAACTCAATGACTACAATGAAAATAGAATGGAGAGAAATCAGCATGGAAGCTTTGTGAAGCCTAGCCTGCAAGAGGTTATGACTTGAGTGAAAAATTCATGGGATAAAATCACTGACAGCTGTGTTGCCAATGCACTACAAGCAGGCTATGTGGACAAGCAGTGCTCATTTAAGGAGAGCTCAATTGCTAGGTATGACAGACTGGGGCCAATGGTGCTAAAGGAAATGGAGTTGCAAGAAATTCAGACCAAAATTCAGGGGATGGACACTTATGACAATGTTCCAGAAGAAGATGACATGACTGTATTTGAATAAAAATAAGGTGCAGATATTCTGGAGTTGAAATGTTTATTGCACTGTTTATGCAGAATTCTCACACAACTGTCAACCCGTTATTAGAACTGTTGTCCAATAATAAAAAACTATGAAATAAATGTCAATTTGTGTACATGAATAATTTTTTGTACATGAAGAAATGTCGATTTGTGCTCATTAATAAATGTCAATTTTTGTACATGAATAACTGAATAAAGGTAGATTGTTGTACGGTCCGGGTAAATAAGGCATCCCCTGATAATAAGCCCTAATACGCATTTTGCTGAGAGAAAGAATATAAGACTTGGTCTTATTTTTGGGGAAATATGGTAGTAGTTGTTACACTGCTGACATCAGCTAAACTTAAAAAGTTAGGTCATAGATTGGCAAAACTCACTGGAGATGTGAATGGAGGACTAAACAATGTATATGTGTGATGGAGGTGGGCCAATTGACAGAGGAAGGGGAATAAACTAGAAACTTATGTCTAGCAAAGATGGTTAAAGATTCATAGAGAGGAGGAAGTGCAGAAAATAATGAGAATGCATTATATTTTAATGGAGAGGGCAATAGTGATGCGTTACTGGAAGGGTACAAGATATAAGAAAAAGAACAAGGTCAAAAATGTTGGGTAGTGGGAGGGCAACATGTATATTTAAGGTGAAAAAGTTGAAGGATGTAAGAAAGACTGGTGAATTAAAGAGCTTGAGGGTGGAACTTACCAGCGTATAAATGCACTCATAAGAGAAAGGCAAGGTTGCATAGTGGGAAAGGAGGGAAAATAAGTGGAAGAAGATTCCGGTAGGGGTTGGAGGGTTAAGGAATGGACTGTTAAGAAAGTATATTTTTGTGTGTGTGTGTGTGTGTGTGTGTGTGTGTGTGTGTGTGTTCGCGAGCGCATGCACGCATGTGTTTTTGTTATACAAAGAGTGTATCATTTTAGCTGTCTGATAGTGTTCTGTCAGTATCCTTTCAGATATATTCGAACACTAGTTAGTTCTTCCAATGGAATGCCATCAGTGTTCCTCACACAGCTCCTACTTCATATTGCTTCTGGATCTACCTTCTTGTGCACAGTGTCACTTTATGGGTTGTCATCTGCTTTGTTATGCTGTCTGTTCACATATAGATAATTACAGGTAATTCCCCCAAGGCTTCATAATAACTGTCCTTTCATACACTCACCACATTGTATATTCTGCTTTTAATTTGTTTCTCTTAAATGCATGATTCCTCTGGCTTGACATCTGGCTAGACTGCCTTCTGTGCACAGTCTAGTCTCCCTCCCTCCTTCCCTAGATCCATATGGGTTTTTGATGGTGTCCCTGGTTTCCTGATTTCTTGGCACACCTGAAAGACATAAAGACATGCCAGCAGATGAATTACTGAGCTTTAATTTGCCACTGTTGTGCGTGTGTGTGTGTGTGTGTGTGTGTGTGTGTGTGTGTGTGTGTGTGTGTGTGTGTGCGTATAGTTTCATAGGTTCATAGGTAGGTACTAGGCTATCGGCCCAAGGGCCTAGTAAGCCTAGCCAACAAGGTTCCCTGGCTTACGCCACCCAAGAAAGTTATTTTCCTATGCCACTGTTGAGCAGACACAGAAGTGATCCCTGGGTTGTATTTCCTATTTCCCATCCACTCATCAAGATTTTTCTTGAAGAGTACTAATGAAGAATTTTGCTTGACATAGATGGGTAGCCTGTTCCAGAGTATGGGAAGTCTCTGGGACAGGAATCTATCCCTCCAGCATGTCCTGTTTATTGTGGTGACAAGGTTTAGGTCTCTAGAGCATGTAGCTCAGAGGGATTGGGATTTCTTTAGGTGTAGCATGTCCAACAGCTCTGGGTTTGACATAGCTTTATATGTTAGGCAGAGATCACCTCGGAGTAGGCGATATGCTACCGAGTAAAGCTGGAGTTTTTTTGAGACGGTCAGTATAGGGCATTTGTTTGAGGCCTGTAATCCTCTTTGTGAGGTACTTCTGTGGCCTTTCCAGCTGCTGCAGATGTCTTGTGAGGTACATTCCAAAAGGGACATTGTACTCTATAATGGGTCTAATGAGTGTCGATTAGAGGGGAACAATTACTACTTTTTTCCTGGATGAGAACCCTTTTATGATGAGGTGTGCCACGTAGAAGGACTTCCTGACTACTGTGGTGATGTGACTGTCAAAGGAGAGACTACTGTCCACCTGGGTCCCAAGGTCTCTTATCACACATTCGGTGTTAAGTAGATTGCTGCCTATGTGGCAGTTCATGGGTACAGAGTTTTTACCAAAGGGAATGACACTGTACTTTTTGGCATTGAGCTTGAGGCCATGGCTCTGACACCAGGCA
This sequence comes from Protopterus annectens, assembly GCF_019279795.1. Lineage (NCBI taxonomy): Eukaryota > Metazoa > Chordata > Ceratodontiformes > Protopteridae > Protopterus > Protopterus annectens. The sequence continues at coordinate 514,138,160 of NC_056747.1, read as the reverse complement.
TCTGTCTCAGCGAGGCCCTTCTGTAGGATGTCCACATCATTTGGGGACTTGACTATGGCTCCTAGTTTGCAGTCATCTGCGAACTTCATTAGTCAGAGGCCTTCTGTGTTAGACTGTACTTCAGAGAAGTAGATACCAAACAGGAGAGGTCCCATGACGGAACCCTGTGGTACTCCACTTGTCACTGCTTTGAGGTCAGATTTGGAGTCTGCAACTTTTACAGTGTGGGTTCTGTCAGTGAGCCAGTTGGCAACCCATCTTGTTATGTAGGGATTTATACCTAGTTTAGTGAGTTTAGCTATAATTCCAGAATGGGGGATGGTGTCGAAAGCCTTGGCGAGGTCAATATAGGCTGTGTGAACCACCTTACCCTCATCTACGGCTTTGGTGACTGCCTCAAAGAAGTCAATCAGGTTCAGGAGGCATGATCTGCCTTTCACAAACCTGAACTGGGTGGGATCCAGAGTCTGGAGGTTACCAATGTCTTTGTTTATGAGTTCCATGATGATACGTTCCATGGCCTTGCAGATCAGGCTCGTCAGGCTAATAGATCGATAGTTCCAGGGATCAGTGGTGGCTCCCCCTTTGTGGAGTAGGATAACTGTTGCTGTGCACCATTCAGTGGGCACAAAGCCTGATGTGAGGCTATTATTGAACATGGTGCTTAAGTGGGGAGCCAGTTCGTTCTGAAGTTCGTGTAAAATGCAGCCTGGGATGTTGCCCGGTCCCATGGATTCTGTGTTTTTGGCTTTAGAGAGTGCAGCTTTTACTTGTGTAGTGATTACAAGGACTCTGCATTCTTCCTGTATAGATATGGGCCCTTTAGGGGGGGGGGGGATAAAGTTAACACTGAACCTATCTGCCAGGATGTTGGCAACATCAGTTGGTTCTGTAATTTTCGTGCCGTTGTGCTGTAACTCAGAGCAGATCTGGGTGTTGCCATCAAGATTCTTGACATAGCTATAGAATGCTTTATGGCTGTCCTTGGAATTAGTGGCAATTTTGTTTTCATAGCTAGCTTTGGAGGATCTTATAAGGGATCTCAGCTTCTTACTGAGGCTGACCAGGGAGCTTCTCCACTCATGTGATTATACTCTCTTTTGCAACAGTTTCTTCCTTCTGTTGTACAGCTTGTTTATGGCAGGGGACTACCAGATTGGCTTCCTTTTTTGGAGGATAGCGTCTTGGTTCTGTTTGGGATAGCACGATCCATGCACCGTGTAAGTGCTTATAGAATGCATTTGTGTAGGATTCAGCAGTTGTAACTGCATTGTCCATTTACATGGGTGTCATGAAGTTCACCACTTCTACTTAAGAAGCATGAAGTTGGCTTTGGAGAATTTTTTTACCAACTTTCCTTGATGGGGGGTGGGGGCAGGATGTGGATATCAAAGGTGATTAGCTTATGGTCGGATCAGACCAACGAGGAGTTGACTTCAGGTGTGGAACACTGGTCACTCATGTTGGTAATGACTAGGTCTAGGATATTGTTGCCCCTGGTGGGGGTGTGGATAAGTTGATCTAGGGCATTGGAGTTTATGAATTCCAGAAAGCGTTGTGCCAAGGAGTTGGCACACGAGTAGTTTTCCCAGTTAATGGTGGGGTAGTTGAAGTTGCCCATTATTATGGTGTTTGGTTGAACCCTAATATTTTCCAATACATCAAGAAAAGAGGAGTGGGAATCCTGGGGCATGGTGGAGGATCTGTAGCAAGCTACAATTTGGATTGCAGTTTTGCCCAGAGTTAGTTGCACTTGGATAACCTCGGATGCATTATGCTGAGCAACTAGCCTGGAGGTGTGGATATCCTTAATGAATATGGACACACCTCTGCCTTTGGCGTTTTGGTCCAGGTTACATGGCCGAAGAGTGTGGTATGAGTTATAGCCTGGTAGTGCAGGGGTGCTCAGTGGAGCCTTGAACCAGGTCTCAGTCACTGCACAGATATCGATGTTCTCCATTTTAAGGAGTGCCTTGAGTGAGTGCATTTTGAGATTTAGACTTCTAGCATTGAGTAGCATTACCCTCAGTTTTTGCTTACTTGTTTCTGTTATGGTGGTGAATATATATATATATATATATGTATATATATATATATATATATATATATATATATATAGATATATATATATATATATATATATATATATATATATATATATATATATATATCTACATCTATCTATCTATCTGTATATACATACACATATATACATGCAAGTGTGTGCATGTGTGTGTGTCTGACTGTGTTTCTGTATGCGCATCCTGTAATGGACTAGCATATCATTTACTGTTGGTTCTTTACCATTATATCTGCTTCACTGTTGGAATAAAATCTCTCTCTCACCCCAACAACCATAAACAGTATGAAATGAGTATCACAAAATAAATGAATGACTGCCCTTCAAGTTTCCTTAATCACTTCTAACACTTTGTTACCTGTCTACATCAGTCTGCATTGTTGTAGATTTTGATGACACTGTCAGAAAACTGTCATGAGCATACCCACAGAGCCAAGAGTAGATGTGGTATAACCTACACTGAGTATTAGTTGAGTTTTAAGTCTGTTACAGTAGAGTTCAGCAAAGGCAACAAGTAAATGATGTGCAGAATATTTTGAATTGTGCATTTCATTAAGGAACAAAGGAAATTACCCTAAAGCAGATACTGAAAAACAAATGTTTTGAGCTGCAGGCATCACTTTGCCCACTACTGCTGTTAATTATTTAGTTTAAAATAAAAATGCAACAGTAAAGCTCAACTGAACTAAAGATTCCTGCTGTATTCTCTTCCTTTTGTAATGCTGCAGGGAGTGAGATCTGTGGCTGTTACGGTGCAAACAGCTATTTGACTTTATCCAAGTTTTCCATGAAGATATCTACTGATCTACAGTATTATCACAGGTTATATTGATTCCTACAAAGACAACTGACATATCTCATCATACCTTGCTGGCAATATGCCTTCCTATCATCAGAACAAGACTCTTTTAATTGCAGTTTAATTCAGCTACCCAGCAGCTAGTCTTCTGTCCTGGTGTCTCTACCCGTTTAGCCAGCCTACTCACCAGCCTTTACAAGAAATGAAACTGAAAGTCTTGCTGACATCCTAGTAAGCTATATTTGATACTCCATCTTGATAAAAGCATTGGTGATATTTTTCCTTAATTTATACTATTTTATTCCTGCCACCTACTGAATTCAAAGTATTTCAGTGTCTGTTTCATTTGGCAGGACTCGTCACCAGCTTTGAAAGATCACCACTTACTTTCTTACTACAGTTTTGGTCCCTACAGTGCTTCAAAAGCTTCCATTTTATCTAGTTTCTTGTTAAATTGCTGCTCCACTGAGTGTGACAAATCTGAATCTGAAGCCCTAAACATTTCTTATCAATGATACCCTGAAGGCACAGAAATATGTTGTGACTAACTCTGTATTGTGTGCTGGCTTCTTCTGGCCTTTCCTTTCTTCTTTCTCCTTTTCAGTGTGAAAACAACAGAAGTACTGAGGACAAGACATCTAGCTATTTTTGACCACATTATAAAAAGTTCCTTATTTTTATTTACTTCCTCTACTCATTTCCCTTTTTAAGTCTACAGTGTCTTATCTCCTTTCAATATTGCATAAGATATTCTTTTTTTAAGTTTCATTATAAAATTTCTTAACATCACTTTCACATCTTCCTCTTAGTTTTATTGTAACATTCGAATGCAACCTGTTCTGTTAACCATCTCTCCTAGTTCCTAGAATACCATTTAATTTTGCCTAATGCCTCCTACATCACTGTAAGATATTTGCCAAGCTGCAGTGGTGAGCTAAGTGATTATGTGAGTACATTTTTAAATGATTGTAACAGAACACAAACAATGGGAACAGTAGCACCTGTAGCTATTTGAAACTAAACTACTAATGTGATGTTGTCCTATCTCACCTTCATTCTTAGCAGGTCATGTTCGGATCCGATCCTCAGATCCGACTCGGATTTATACACCAGGTCATGGTCTTTTACTAGCTCTTGGCTATCCCCTATCCCATCATGCACTAGGAGAGCTCCCCAGATCTTGTTGCCGCTAAAACAGATTGGATGCTCTTCTCACTGGTTCTGGCTAAGTACAATTTCTTCTCCCCTTTTTTTTGAAAAAAATTGTGTTTTCTCTCTAGTGTATTTTTTCTAGTGTGTTTTTCTATTAATAACCACTTGGACTTACTGCTGGTTTTATGCTGCTTTGTGTTAAACTGCTTTTAGCCATCGTTTTTTCCGTAAGGCATTCTTTTCCCTATTCTGGCTTAAAACTAAAATTAAACAGCCCGTTTTTAGTTAGAGGGCTTTTCTTTTCTCCATTTTTTTATTCTTACAGGTGGTTCATTTGACTTAGAGAACTACCTAGACCTATTTAAGTTAGAGGGTTTCCCCCTACCTTTTCTCACTCCTCAGGGCATAGCCCGTTTAAGTTAGAGGGCTATGCCATCCTCTCCCTTCTATTAGAGTTAGGTTTAATTATTTGTTATTAGTTGTTTCTATTGGTGTTGCTGTTGTTGTTTAAAATTTTTTTGGGGGATATATCTATAGTTTGATTGCTGGCTGTTTCCTTTCTTTTTACTGATCAGCACTAATTATGTCTTCTAAGGATTCTAAGGATTCTAAACCCTCTGTGTTTAAAAAGTGTGAAAAATGTGGACATAAAATGTCCCTTGCAGACAGTCATACAGTTTGTGTCTATTGTTTAGGAGCCATTCACCTCCAAAAATCCTGTGCAATTTGTCATTCCTACAGCCACAGGGCTTTGTTGGAATGCAAAAACAAGCTGATTTTAAGAGGCCTTTTGAAAACCTCCTTTAGCTGAAGCAATTCAAGAAGGACTGGGTCCTTCAAAGTCTGGCCAGTCACCTTCTCCAAAGTCTGACAGGTCTACTAAGAGGTCTTCATCTTCTAGCACTCCGTCGGAGCCATCCAAAAAAGTGCCTAAAATATCCTCTCCGGATCCAAAGGCTGTTGGTTCTGAGAGACCTCCCACTTCAGCCCCATCAGTCTCAGTGCCAGTGGAATTTCAATTATGGAGCCTGTCCCCTGAATTGGAACCAGTATCTCCAACTCTGAGGTCACCATTACTTCAGCCTTCTAAATTTCCTGCCCCCCTCGACTCTATCTTCCAGGAGCCTGTCTGATGATGTGGATCGGGTGGTGCAGAGACACTTAAGTACACTGGTGCTCACCAAACTGTTATTGGATCCAACCCTGAGGGCTTCGGATCCAACCAAACCCTCCCCTTCTGTACCAATTTCTCCTCTGAGCCGACCTTAAACCTCGGAGCTGAAATGTCCAGAGCTGATCTTGGTGGAACCGAAGGAACTGAAACCTATCATAGGATCATCAGATCCGAACATTGCTCCAATGTCCTCAGTTCCATTGGAACTCAGAGTCTAGCAGCCGATGATCTCCAGTAAGGTCCCAGGGGGGAGTCAGATTGGACAGTTATCAGATCCGAACTTTCCTCTCAGGGCATTGGCTTAGGTGAGCTTGGCTCCTACATCAGCCTCGGAGACATCCCCCTTGGTTCCGGGGATTCCCTCCAGTTCCTTGGTGCTGGAGGGTTCTTCGAATGAGGGGCCTTTGAAGTGATGAGGAGACTGCTGTCTCCACAGGCATCTCCACTCTCAGGTCTGGACATTCTTCCCCCAAAGGCACTGGTGTCTGTCTCTCTACCCTTGCATCCACATGGACACGGAGATCCTAAGCCTCAGGATGTCCCATAGGGTGAGCCCCTCTCTTCCGAAACCTCTCCAGAATACCCCTCCAAAGAGGTCGCTTGGAAGAGGTTATGCGAGAGGAAGCATTTAGACTCCCCAGAGGAGTCTGTCACTTCATATACGGACCTCGATGATGCCAAAGGGTCCCCATAGTCGCCTCCTGATGATATCGCCTTTGGAGACATCTTGGTAATACTTAAACAGAGAGGCTGCTCGAAGTCCACCAACCCTTCAATGGAGGAATCTGTGCACCTGAAGGATTTTGGATCTCACCCTTCCTCCACTTGGGTGTCTCTGGCTTTCAACAAACTTATAGATTTAGTTTCTCAAAAGGCGTGGGAGTCTCCAGATTCTGTGGAACCAGTTCCTTGGAGGCCAAATAAGTTCATTACCTCTCCGTCGGACAAAAATTTCCTAACAAAGGGAGTCCCAGTAGATGCTATGGTGGCGGCAGCAACCACTAAGAAGGAACTTTGAGAGACAACTTCTTCTGTCCAGCCACTGAACAAGGAGTCTTGCATGATGGACAAATATGGAAAGTGCATTTTTTTTCTTCAGCTACCTTTGCTCTTAGGTTGCTGAATTACCTGACTCATTTCACATGGTTACAGAAAGATCTCCTCAGAGAGCTAGGAGATACTTTCCAAGGTTCAGTAGCTAAAGAGGCATCAGAAAAAGTTTCCTCTCAGCTCTCTACCTTGAATTCTGTGGTCATCTCCTCCATGAGACTGATTTCGTATGCAGCGGATGGGGCGAGCAGAACAGCAGGTTCAAGAATTTCCTTAAGGAGACATTCCTGGATGAGCTTGTGTGACTTTGCAGAAACCTTTAAATCTTCCTTTGTGAATGCCCCATTTGATGGCTCATCCTTGTTTGGGCCTAAAGTCAAGGACACACTAACCAGGTGTGAGCAGGAAGGAAAGACTCTCTCTGCCAGAGGAGTCCATTTTTTCCCTACCTACCAGACCTTATTCCAAAGATCAGAAAGGTAGTGGGAAAATGTGGTTTTGAAAATCCCAGAGAGCTCTCCAGGACACACGTGGTGATTCTTCTCCCATGAGCAGAGGGGCAACTGCTAATGGAAGACGCCAGACATGCAGCAGAGGGGGTCCGGAGAATCAGGGTGACAGGGAATTTTCTTTGGTAAGCCCTTTCAGCACTCCTGAATGGAGGACCACCTGCCCATTCCTGGAGGCAGTCAAGGGCCGCTTATTTTTGTACCCAATAGCCTGGCTGACAATAACAAAAATCAAGTGGGTACAAAGCATAATATCCAGAGGTCACTCCATACCCTTTACCCTCCCTCCCCCAAATATAAAAAAGATCCCAGATGTCCCACCCAGTGAAAGGGAACAGGCAACTCTAGAAATTCAAAAGTTGCTAGACAAAAGAGTCATCCAAACAGTCCCTGCAGACCAAATAGGATCCGGAACTTACTCAAGGTTCTTTTTAGTTCCAAAGAAAACAGGGGACTGGAGACCAAGTCTGGATCTCAGCAACCTAAACAAATCTGTAAGAAAGTCCAAGTTCCAGATGGTAACACTGCAGTAAATACTCCTGTACTTGTGACAAGACAATTGGATGTGCTCGACAGACCTCCAGGATGCATACTACCACATAGAAATGGACAGGCGATCCAGGAGACACCTGCGCCTTCGGCTGGGAGCCACCCATAACTAGTTTTGGGCTCTGCCTTTTGGCCTCACTACAGCCCCCAGAGTGTTCAAATGTATGGCAAAAGTCGTGGCTCACTTGAGACACCTAGGATTCTGAGTATTTCTATACCTAGACGACTGACTCCTAACTGCCACCACAGAGCATCTACTAACAAAAGCGAGAGACTCTACCTTGCATCTCTGCTCTCAGTTAGGGACCACAATAAACTATGAAAAACCTGCCTTGCTGACCTCTCAGAGTATCATTTTTATAGGAGCAGAACTAGATACAACAAAGATGATGGCCAAACCCTTTTCACAAAGGGTACAAGTTCTACAACGTCAAGTTTTAAATCTTCTTTCCAAAAAAAGAGTGCAAGCAAGGACAGCCCTAAAAGTCTTGGGGACCATGGCAGCAGCAATAACCTTGATCCCATTAGCACTTCTGCACAAGAGAATTCTCCAGTGGCTACTGTCCACTCAGTGGTCAGTGCAGGAACTGCCTATGTCCCACAAGATATTGATAACAGAATCCTGCAAAAAAGACCTTTGTTGGTGGCTTTACTCCACTTAGGAGACACTAAGTTGACCCTTTGTACTTCCCCAACCATTAGCCACAGTGACCATGGATGCTTCTCAGATGGGGGGGCATTATCTGGGAAAGACAGTCCAAGGCAATTGGCAGGATCATGAGGCCCATTTGCACATCAATTTCCTAGAGATGAGAGCGGTGCTTCTGGTGCTGCAAGCATTCCAGGACTGTCTTCCGCTGGGAACTATTGCAATACAGACAGACAATATGTCAGTTGTATGGTACATAAACAAACAAGGAGGAACCAGATCTTACCCCTTTTGTCAGGAGGCCCTGAGAGTATTGCAGTGGGTGACCTCCTCCCAAGGCTTTCTGATAGCAATGCACATCCCAGGGAAATCCAACGTGATAGTACACAGACTCAGCAGAGTGATTCTGATGCCTCATGAGTGGTCCCTAAAACAGGAAGTAGCTGCAACCTTTTTGCCACATCCATGAACGCCAAATGCAGCAGCTACTTTGTCCTTATCCCCCTCTCTGGGGGAGTCACCAATGGATGCACTTGTACACGATTGGCCCTCGGGTCTCCTCTATGCCTTTCCTCCCTTTCCATTGATACCCAAAGTTCTTCAGAAAGCCAGTTGCTTGGGAAGGGACTTGATACTCATTGCCCCATACTGGTCTTGTCAAATCTGGTTTTCCTTCCTGTGGCCTCATCCTTCAGGAGGAGTCTTGGATTTTGGACCAGTTCCGGACCTTCTGACTAATGCATCAGGAATGCTCCATCCCTCTCTTCAATCCCTCAAGTTGACAGCTTGGCTGCTCCAATTCCAAACATAGCCAGGCTCCCTAACCTTTCGTCTTCAGTAAAACAAATTCTTATTTCTTCTCATAAGACTTCAATGAGAAATATATTTACAAGCAAATGGAAAATATTTTTTCATGGGTTTCAAATAATCACATTGATCCTTTTTCTGCCCCATTAGCTTCTATTCTAGAATTCTTGGCAAAACTATTCGATGAAGGGGCAGGCACAGCTACTATTTGAGTTCAGTTAATGGCGATATCCAGTTTCCATTTAGGTGAATCAGGCTTCAATATTATGTCACACAGACTATGCAAAGCATTTCTTAAAGGTACCTTTTTATTAAGACCACCTATTGAGACCCTCCAGCACCATGGGACTTAAATTTTGTCTTATCCCGTTTCGTTTTTTCCCCCGTTTGAGCCAGCATTATCCTGCAATCTCAAATTTTTGTCTTGGAAAACTATTCTTTTGATAGTTATTACTTCTGCTAATAGGGTATCCGAGCTGCAAGCCTTGTCAATAAAACCCCCTACATGATTTTCCACAGAGACAGAGTATCCTTAAGAACAAACCCCTCCTTTTTACCCAAAATATGTTCAGACTCTAATTTGAACCAATCCATAGAGCTACCAGCATTTTTCCCTAAGAATACATGCTGCACCAACTAGATGTACATAGACAATTATGCTTCTACATACGTATGACAAAGGAATTCAGAAAATCTGACCAACTATTTGTATCCTTTGCAAATTCAAGGAAAGGAGCTCCAGTTTCTAAAGTGCCACTTTCAAAATGGCTGTCAGATTGTATAACCTTTGTTTACAAATCTCAAAACAAAGATCTTGCCCATAAAATAAAAGGTCATTCTACAAGGGCAATTGCAACCTCTTCCACCTTTAGGGCTAGACTGCCCATTGATACCATTTGTGCTACAGCAACATGGGCAAGACCACATACTTTTATCACTCATTACAAAGTTGATTTGGTCTCCTTTGGTTCCACAGTTCTGAAGAATATTCTCCCTTGAGCCACCCAAGAAAGATGGTGCTGAGGACGCTGTCCTAACCTGCTAAGAATAAAGGCGATATAGAACAACATCACATAAAGAAGTTATGTACTCACCATAACATTCCATGTGTGTTGTTCATCTCGCCTTCATTCTTACATCCCTCCTTCGCCCAGCCTTTTGCTCCTGGAAGACCGAATTGATACAATCGGCTACTAGTTTCTCTGACCTTCTTGATTGCTCTATTAAGTATTAAGCTATCTTTAGTTTAGAATTCCTTTGTATAGCTGCAAACAAGATCTTGGGAACTCTCTTAGTGTATGATGGGATAGGGGATAGCCACAAGCTAGTGAAAGATCTCGAGCTGGTGTATAAGGCCGAGTCGGATCCGAGGATCGGATCCGAACCCAACCTGCTAAGAATGAATGTGAGATGGACAACATACATGGAACGTTATGGTGAGTACATAACTTCGTTTTTACTCCCATATGATTTATTCCATTGTTGATAATTACATACAGATGACAGTGTAAAAGTCTCATCTATGGAATGTTCAGGATCTGCTAGGAAGTGGTAGTTTTAAGTCACTGACAAGTCCCAACAGAAAGCAGTGTATTTACTCATGTTCCCCATCATTGATCATGTCAGGTGTATTAAGACATTAGTGGGACAGGAGCTGTGAAGCCACCTACATAGCCTCAGTGGTCTCCCTAAAAAGCAAATATTAAATAAAATTTCAGTTTTTACAGAACATTAATGTCATTTTGCAGGAAATGTTTTGGAATGAATTATCTGCAAAGCAGATGTGAAAGCAAGATAAGTAGAGAGGTTAAGTGTCCTTTTATTACTACTTTCAGGTTTGCTTGCAGCCATGTCCAAGCCTCCAGGATGGCAAAAATCATGTCCTATTAGCTGATGGTGTCTGTAGTAGAAATAAAGAAAATCAGCATATTGTTAGAGATCTGACGTTTCACTGGAAGCTTACATAGGGTCATTCAGCTTGAGAATTATGAAACAATGCATGTCCTTGCTGGTTTCTAATGCATTTATTTATTTATTTTACATTTGTTTACTGGAAAAGTCTGACTGGATACAGCTCCTTTTTCAGCAGAGGCCCGGGGAGAAAAGCTCCACATTTACAACAGGACAGTTGTACAAAATATCAAAACATTAAAACAGAGAAGTAACACATAGATATAGTGTAATACATACAGAGTTCTTAATACATTAATTTCACATATATAAACTGAGGTTTATACATATTTCTAATAACAGAGGATACTGATATGTCTAGATACCTAATAGTTTATGTATGTGCATAACTATGGAGGGATAACACAGGTAAATAATACTATATTATTAAGGAGAGATAATAATAAAGTGAAAATAGACCAGTTACTAATTGATAAAAGTCGCTGGAAGTTTTGGGGGCAGAGACTGAATAATACCAATTATTAAGAAGGAAAGGATAGTACGGAAAAGATAAGAAGACTAGGGAAGAGAGGATAGAGGAGTTGGATAGTGGGGGGGGGGGGTTGTTGCAAGAAGGCACTCATAACTTATCCAGGGTTGGTGCATAAACATAGCTTTCTATTCAATAAATAGGATTTGAGTCGTTTTTTTTTAAACAGCAGAGCATTTGTAGTTGTCCACATATCTGCTGGCAATGAGTTCCAGATTTTGACTATGCATGTAGAATAGAGGGAATCTCCAGTGGCATTGTTGGATTTGGTAAATTTTAAGAAGAATTTATTATCTGAGTGTAAAGACCAGCTACTGCTGTAGGGGAGTAGAAGGTTTTGCAGAGCAGCTTTTTTTCAGGTTGATTTAGAAGTGAAAGAGCTGGGGTAGTTTTAGCCAGTTAAATTGTTTGAGTGCAAGGCAATGGTGTGTTCTAAAGTTGGAGTCTGTTGCAAACTTTGCAAATTTTATTGTAGCAGATATCTAATTTTGTTAGGTTTGATTTTTTTTTTTTTTAGGTTTGTCAGAAGGGTCTATATTAGATAAACAAATGTTTATCTTACCGAATACTGACATTATCGAAAATCCCGGAACTTGAAACTGCAATTGTGGGGGGCTGTGCCCCCCCCCCCCACTAAATATATATTCCAACTCCGAGATCGCACTACAGTGAGGAAAGGGTAAATATTCCCATCTCCACTGTACTGCGATCTCACAATTCCGGTTTCGGGTTCCGGGATTTTCGCTCATGTTAGCATTCGGTAAGATAAACTTTCGTTTATCTAATATAGACCCTTGTCAGAATGGGTGAGGCATATAGAAGTGTGGAGATCAGGTGTGTTCTTGCAATGGTAGTCTTTGTGCTATTGGTTAGGTATTGTTTATTTCTGTAAAGTGTACCAAGCTTTTTATTTACTTTCTTGATTGAATGGGCTATGCGTAGGTCAAATTTCATAGCGTTGTCAATAACAACACCCAGAAGTTTAGTCTGGGAAACAGAAGAGATGGTGGTATTGTTTGCAGATGTGATCTTAAATGGAGAGAGGGGATCTATGGCTCTAGTGGTTTGGAATATCATGAGTTTGGTCTTGTTGGGGTTTAGAATAAGTAGAGCTTCAGAAAACCATGTTTCAACTGCAGAGAAGGACTGCTGCATTAGTTGTTGTAATTGCTGGAGCAATGATGCAGTGCATATTAATGTAGAATCAGCTATGTATTGGACAAGGGAGGCATGCAGGGTAGCAGTGTATAAAATGTTAATGAAAAGTATGAAAAGGAAGGGACCTAGAATGGAACCTTGTGGGACACCTAGAATAACGGGCAGTAGAGGAGATATACTTTGCCATTTTACAGCTTGCTGGTGCCCTATTAAGTAGTCTTTGAACCAAGTAATTGTGGATTGACTAAGGTTTAGTTCTAAGAGTACTAGTATAAGTTTATGAGACGGTATTGAATGCTTTTGATAGCTCTAGAAAGATGGAAGATACTATTTTATTGTTGTTTCTATGTTGATTAATGATGTTTGTAAAATTCACTAGGGCAGAAGAAGTGCTGTGATAGGACCAAAATCCATGATGGGTTTTGGTTAGCAGGTTGTTATCAAGGAGATACTGCATAATTTGTGAGTAGATGCATCCTTCTACAACATTAGACAGGGGTGACAATATAGCTGTTGGCCTGTAATTGGACAGTTCTAATGATTTTTCTCCTTTGTATGGTGGAATGATGTGTGAAATTTTCCAGATTGCTGATACCTTTTGTTCTGAGATGGATCAGTTTATTAAGATGGATACTGGGTAGGAAATGGCATCAGCAGCCAAATTAAGATATTCAGCTGGTAGGTTATCAGCTGCTAGGGTTGTTGGTTTGAGTTTTTCAGTAGTTTTTTTGTAGTGTCTGTTAGTATAGGTTGGAAATCAAAGGTGCTGCTATCTGGGCTTGCTGTGGGAATTTCTGTGAAGGTGGTGGAACAGTTAATATTTGTGAGGGCTAGTATGGACTCTGTGAAATACTTATTAAACTGCATAGCTATAAAGCCTGAGTTGTTAGTGTTTTAGAGGTGGGGATAGTGGTGTTTACAGACTGCAGGATTTTACTAATAGCAGAACAAAACTTCTGAGGGTTGTTTTGATGTTTAGTTTGAATTTCTTCGTAGTGATTAATCCTGTCCTGTTTGATTTGCTTTTTAGCTTTATTTCTAAGTCCTTGATATGCCTGTTTCACTGTATTTTATAACTGGATAACAGGAATGATGTTTACAGATCTTTTTTGTAACTACAACTCAAGAATAACAAAAATCATGTATGAAGTGTATGTGAGTAAATTAAAAACAATATTTATGGCAATGAATGTTGACATCGCTCTTCAGTGGAAACATATGCTGGTTGTAGCTGCATCAGTTTCACTGTAGGGAAGCTGCTAGCTATGGCACTTACTACAACACTAAATCTTGGTTATAGTAATGAGACTTAAAATCATGACTTTGGTAAGTGACAACAGGCTGTAAAAGGACTGTGTGCATAGTGGAAGGTGCCATGAGGGAACTTATTTGCATGATGCTGCGCGGACTTAAACACTCTCCTTCATTCATGAGAATAGTTCAGGCATGTCTTATAGACGTAGTGTTGAGGAGTTCTTAATTATGAGACTAATAATGAAAATACAATCTTACAGACATAAAAGATCGAACAAGAAAGTATATTAACTATTTAGCTATAATATTGAACTGAGTATGTGTAGCTTGGACGAGCCCCAATATACTGAATTCAGATGGTTGAAATCTCATTTAATCAACTGCTCATTTGGTTGAAACATCATTTAGATGATAATCATTTAGATGATTGTAACCATAATTACACATAGTTTATACTAGATATGTATGCCAAAGTGCATAAAGAAGTAGCAGTTCTTTTGCCAGGAAACTCTTCCCTGCACTCCTACACCCAAGTAACTGTATACCCTAACTCCAAGGTCACAGTACTTTGAATTAAAGTCAGTATTCATTGAGTAAGTAGATCTCAAGTTTGCACATACTTCCAAGGCAATGTGACTTCAAATTTAATATATGTGTGGAGTCTGGAAGTTTAAGGGTAGATCCCCCTCATCAGGTGGCACAGGGTACATGTGAAATCCAATTGCAAAAAATTGCTTTAAAGTACTGTTCATAAGATCATAGGAGGTTACTAGGCTAACTGCCCCAGGGCCCTTACAAGCCTAGCCAAGTTCATCCCATGTTTCCACAGGTGTCTGGTTCAAGCAGACACTAAAATAAGCACCTATTGCTCCTGTAACCATGATTCCAGCTATCAAAAATGGCAGCAGATATGGCTCTGTAAATGAAAACTTTTAACTAAAAAAACTTTACATTAATGCATTACCTTTATCATTGCATTTTCATCACTCAGATGTCATCAGATAACAAAAGCTTCAACTGACAACCTTTATGCAATAATACCCACAATTTTCTGACCAATAAAATCCAAAATTTAATTATTCAATGAACTAAGTTAGAATATGTTAAAATACATGTTCCCCTTACCACCAATTAAAACAAGAACACTGAAAATATCACCATAAGGAATAATAAACAGTACAAAAAAGTAGTATAAAAATATATATATATTACAAAAAATATGTAGTCCAAAAAATAATGTTATATAAAAAGAGCTGTTTGATGTTTGTAAAAACACCAGTTAAAATATGGACAGGGCAACCATTTAAATGATAACAATATATGAATATATAAAAATATAACAAAATATTTTAGCAAATATTTTATTAGTTTATGCCTAAACCTCCATCTGAGGGTAAAAAGTATAGGTTCATAGGTTGGTACTAGGCTATCAGCCCTAGGGCCTATACAAGCCTAGCCATAACAATTCCCTGGCTATTTCTTGCCACACTATTTACTTCCCTGGACCCCTGTCGTGACGTGATCCCCGGGGTGAATTTCCTTTCTCCCATCCAATCCTCAAGGTTCCTTTTGAAGAGGACCAAAGAGGCACTCTGCTTGACATGTATGGGCAATCTATTCCAGAGTCTGGGGAGTCTCTGGGTCAGGAACCTATCCCTCCAGCATGTTTTGTTTATTGTGATGACAAGGTTTAGATCCCTGGAGCGTGTGGCTCTGAGGGATTGGGATTTCTTTAAGTGTAGCATGTCCAACAGCTCTGGGTTTGACATGGCCTTGTATGTTAAGCAAAGATCGCCTCTGAGTAGACGATATGCGACAGAGTATAGCTGGAGTTTTTTAAGGCGGTCAGCGTAGGGCATCTGCTTTAGGCCTGTGATTCTTTTATACATTTCCTTTCCCGAAAAGATTAATTATTATTAAACAACAATGAACCACTTCTGACAACTTTACAATCTAGCTGTCCTTAGCTTTAAAACAGGAACTAGTGACAAATTTTCATTCAGTCCAGGGGGCTTACTGGCTTCAAGAAACAACTGTCAATACAACTCTTTATAATTGATAGTCTTTTCTCAGAGTCCTCCCCTAATATCAATAGGAACCTCTTCTAAAACAAAAAACCTAAACTTAGCCTCCCCACAAGTGTGAGTATGTTTAATCAACTCATTCCTTTCATTTTTGCTCCTAATGTCATAATAGTGCTCATAGATTCTAGTTTTTAACTTCCTCTCCGTCTTCCCTACATAAAAACACTGTACAAACATCACACACAGTGAGACAGACCACCCTGAATGTATTATAGTTAGAAAGTATTCTACCAACCAAGTGTCTCCTCCTACTACGTAAATAGATGTCAGTCGCTTCTAAAATATAGGTACAACTCTTCCTATTTCTATGTGTGGTACCACCCTCAAAAAGTTCCTTCAAACTCAACCCTTTCTGAAAAATTAATTTAAGAGGTTTATCAATAAACTAATAAAATATTTGCTAAAACATTTTGTTATATTTTATATAGTCATATATTTTTATCATTTAAATGGTTGCCCTGTCCATATTTTGAATGGTGTTTTTACAAACATCTAACAGTTCTTTTATTTTTTGGACTACATATTTTTTGTACTACATTTTTGTACTATTTATTATTCCTTATGGTTATATTTTCAGGGTACTTGTTTTAATTGGTGGTGAGGAGAACATGTATTTTAACATATTTTAACTTATTTCATTGAATAATTAAATGTTGGAATTTATTGGTCAGAGAATTCTGGCTATTATTGCATAAAGGTTGGCATTTGTAGTTTTTGTTATCTGATAAAATCTGAGTGACAAAAATGCAGTGATAAAGTTAATGCATTACTGTAAAGTTTTTTAGTTTAAATTTTCATTTACAGAGTCATAGCTGCTGCTTTTTTGAGAGCTGGAGTCATGGTTATTGGTTCTGGTAGTCAGCACTTTGTCTTCCTGTGGTTTGAACCAATTGCCCCTGTCCAAGAGGGACACAGGTGGAACCCCAGGGTGAATTTCTGGTTACCCCTCCAATCATCCAAATTACACTTAAATAGGGCCAACAAGGGGCTTTGTTTAATATGAGTAGGAAGCTTGTTCCAGAAGTGGGGCAACCTCTGTGAGACAAATCTGTCTCTCCAGCAAGATCACTTAATATCACATACCAGGTTAAGATCCTTTGAGAGAGTGACCCGTATGCCATTTGACTTGCGAATGTGCAGCATTTCCATTAAAGCTGGGTCAGAGGTTGCTCTATATGCAAGGCACAGGTCACTTCTGAGCAGTCTGTATGATACAAAGTAAAGTGACAATGATTTCAGTCTGTCCATATAAGGCAGATTTTGAAGACCCTGAATTTTCTTTATAAGGGACCTAAGTGGTCTCTCCAATTGCTGCAGGTGTTTGGAAAGTAACATACCAAAGGGAGTGTTCAATGTATAGAGATTCAAACAAAATTGATTCTCCCAAATGACATGCTATCCACATTTCTCTAATTTCCACTGCATTATTCATCTCAATGTGTTTAGAAGGTGAGATTTATTTTTTCTGGTAGAAAGTAGTCTGTGACTGCTCAGTCAACACACCATACCCTCATGTAGTCATATTTCCTCGGTCAGTGCACAGCTGGATTGAGTTTTTATGGAAAGGGTGCATGTCATAAATCCATAAAAATCACTGCAGATATACACAAAGCACATAACTGTGAACAAATGAGTATATAAAGTGACCACTGAAGTGGTCTGTTTACAAAAATTGTTCCAGGGATTCAGAAAGAACCCCATTGCTCACATTAAGGGCTGCAGTAAAAAAGTCCTGTTTCTGCAAAGCAGTATATTGTGATTCAGAGGCACATTAGCCACAATGAGGAAAGACCTCCTTATCTGCTAATGTGCATGTCTTTCAATCACTGTTAACTACTAAGACTGCAGATAAACACTTTCTTGCAGTAGTTAGTGGTGGTGGCGATATTGTGTTACCACAAGCACCCCTTCCCAATTCACACACACACACGCACACACACATGCACACACACGCACGCACACACACACGCACACACACACATACACACACACACACACACACACACACACACACACACACACACACACACACACACACACACACACACACACACACACACACACACCACATACCCCATAACTGTCCCTGTGTTGTGAGAGCATCTCCAATGTCTCCTTTTTCTTGCCCTTGTACATCATGGATGATTAAAGTCAGACAATTATTTCAGACATTAGAGTTTCATTCTTCTTACTGTGCCAAAACTACACCGTGATTTTAGACTTATTGCAGTCTTAATGTTTCAAGTGACCAAGAGTCACATATCTAAAATTATTCCTATTGTCATCCAGTGTTTTTCCCATCACTGTCCTAAAGGCCCCCAAAACAGGTACTCTCCCATCCATCTCAACTGTATTATGAAAACAAACCCTTGCTTTGCTACATTAACTTAATAGTTAGAGTAGTGGATTAATACTGATATTTCCTTTGCCATGGGTCCAGGGTTTGAAGCCTTATTTCCCAACTCCTTGCTACTGTATTTTTTTTTACTTTTGTTTGGTAGACATTGCTCTCCCTGGTGTCTAGTGGTCACATAGAGGACTAGGTTTACCTTTGTTTTGTCGCATATGGTATGTGCTATTGTCCTGTTGTGCGACCTGTATTGCCAAAATACGGAGAACTTCGAAGGATCAAATGTCGGAGATGGTTTGCTGGAAAGCCATTTCCGACATTTGATCCATGTGTTTGAATGGAAAAAAAGCATTTGCTTATTTGCCATTCAAACACATCGTGAATCAGCATTGTCATTTTTTTGCAGCCGTACTTTCGGCGGTATACACGTCGGACACACAGCGGACGACAATTCAAAGGTAAACCAGAGGACTAATATCCTCTGAGGGTGTTGGAAGAATACAGTTTGAATCTACTTTTAGTGCCTTCAAGGCATGTTATTGCTAGCATCCTGGTGTGTCTAGTATTCCTCCTCTCTGATCCATGTGTTTTGTTTTGTTTTTTTGTATGTGCCTGTCAGACACAATATTCAGAATATCCCTGACGTATAGTGATCTTCCCATCCCATGTCTGGTGTCTACTGCTTCCCCCTTGGCATATATAATTAGACTTATCAATGGTGTCCATTGTTCCCTTGTCCCATGTTTAATTGCTGGTAAGGCACAATCTTAACGATTTATCCCTGGTGTTTAGTGTTTCCCCCAACTCACATAGTTAGAGTTATCCCTGTTGTCTAGTGTCCCTCATCCCAATGTTGAAGGCTTTGGTAGAATGACAACCATCCCAGCCCACCTTAATACAGCACACACACACACACACACACACACACACACACACACACACACACACACACACACACACACACACACACACACACCCCTACCCTACTCCCTCACTAACCCTCTTACTGCTATCTCCCAGGCAGAGACACACACACACACACACATGCAGCTCCCTACATACTATCATTCATACACACACTAATACTACTGAGTTATCTACCTGCTAAACTCTCCAGCACTTACCACTACCACAATGGATGAACATGGTCTTTTGGCTTTGTTCATTACTGTGAGTAGTCAGGAGTGGTTGTGTTAATTTATCCAGCCAATTAATTCTCTGAATCAGTCATCTACATAAATGCCTTACTATTGGTAGTTCTGGGTAATTAGCATAGCCAATCCCCTGGAATGCCTCATTAGCATCTAGTATGGTTGCAGAGACAGCCTATCTTGGTGTTGCATTTCTTTGTGTTGCAGCACCATGGTAGGACTTTCTCTGAATCAGAAATGGTTACTGCTAAATGTAAAGTAACCTTTCTGAATTAGAACCTACATTCTCCTAGTCATACTAAACTTGACAATCTATAGATATTCATATAAATAATGAAGAATAAATCAGGAAAGCAGTGAAAGGGAACATACAGATAAAGTAATAACAATAACAGAATGCATGTAATTCAGTACAGAATGAAATTAAAGAACAACTATAGACAGCTGAAAAAAAATAGTTATTGCATCTGATGCAAGCATGAAAGTAACTATTTATTACAAATCTTTTTTTCCCTAACCCTGAACGCCCTCATGAGGGCAGATATTCTGAATTATCTTGCTTTCCTGACATGCTGCTACTAACCGATAATGCACTGTGAGGGTACAGCTGATGCGATTACAATGCTCTACTCTGTGTTGTCAGATCATAGTCCCATTCATGGAACTAGTGAGCAATAACTGTCAAATGTGGAAATCTTCAATAAAATATCAGTGACTTTTTTTGCAGTGACTCTTACATTCATGTTTCTTACATTTGTGTTGCACCATCTAATGAAAAGTTCTTGCAAAAGACTAAATAAGTAACTGAGATAACGTGCCCTTTGTAAAAAGTGACATGCTATGAGCCTGTCCTGTTCAGCTAATTAGTGAAGTTGCTCTCAGTGGTTATCATATTTATTTCCCTTATCATGTTGATTCCTCTTCAGAATATAAAAGTCTTAATGGGTGTACAGCTCCAGGGAAGGAAAAAATGATGCTTTATATGACAGCACAGAGTCAAAGAATTGTGAATTTGGAGCCTGAATAGCTTTAGAACCTCTGTGGGTATGAAAAAAAAACATCAGGTATCTTGCTGTGTTTGTTTTCCTTAGCAAGCAAAATATTTTCAGATGTGATTAGCAAAGTGACATACAGTTTAAAAAAAAATTCTTAATGAAAGTATTATGATATTTCATTAAGCCACAGCATGGGGTGCACTGAGGAAACTGACTAGGCTAGAAATGCCACAGAATGTGAGAAAATGCTAAGTCATGTATTTTTATTTGTGAAAGTATTGGGATAACCCTTTGCGGTTTTGGATGGGGGAATACATTCTGGTGAAAGGAACTGTAGCATTTCAAGCATGGGTGTCCTTTAGTTAATGAGCACCAGTTCTTCATGCTGAAGAGCACATTGCTAAACTACTGTAAATGCTTTATAACTTGTTCTAAGTCAACAAAAAACTATTAAATACAAGGATGTTTAAAAACACAGTTAATTACATACAAAAAAATAAAAGCATTAAATCATGACCTAATACTTTAAATGCATTGCCGTTAAGCAGCATTTAAAATTCAACATGTCACTGAGACCAGATTTTTTTGTAGGCATTAAGTAATGTTTGTCATTAGTATGCTTTCCTGTTCAAAATGAACTACAAATCACCTCCACTTTACTCCATAGTTAGTCATTTTAAAGCACAGAACTTATGATTATATTGAACTTGCATCTTTTTTATCTGCATTTGGTTGTATTGGTTTGTATTGTTGCTTCTGTTTTTAACCCCCCTTTTGCTAGTATTAAGTTTACATTTTTTATTTTACTGTTAACCCCCTTTTGGTCCTACTAGGTTTGCATTTTTCACTTTCATTTGATATAATAACTTAGATCATATCGAGAAGTTCCTGCACAATACTGGGGAGTGTTGCAATTTCTCACTGTATAGTCACCATCCAACAAGATTATCTCTTATATGTTTATTTCTAGTTGTTACACTTTCCTTGCACAGCTTGCATTTCTATATATTGGAGCTTCCTTGTAAATAGACCTTTGTCATCTAAGATTGATTTTTCACAACATTTTTATTCAGCATACAGTGGTCTAGTACTCACCTTGGCAGTCCCCATGCATGGAGCCAATACATTTTTTACCTCATGTTTTACAACAGATACAGAATCTTTTACAAAATTTTTACTTTTAAGATCAATCAGTTCTTATCATGACAGTGCAACAGTTATGCATTCATTTATTCCAGGTTTAAAAGTTAAGCTCAAGACTTTTTTTTATTTTTCCTAAATCTCATACTTTAGTTTTACTTTCCAGTTCCCCATTGATCATGTGAATTGTGTGTTTTCACGGGTATGAGCCCTTCTATCCTCACCTCTTACAATCCACTTTTCCCACTTCTGATTGAGGCCCCTCTTGTTTTACCTTCCTCCATTTCTATTTCCTTTCAGCATATGTGTGTTGCCAATACTTCAAGCTCCTTCCCTGTAGGAGTTTGTTGCTGCTTCCATTTCTTTGTTATTGCTTTTTTACCGACTGCCATTATTATTGTGGCTAGGTCTTTCAATTCACTCTTTATCTGACTGTCAGTCCCTAAAGGAAACATTTTTGTGACTGTTACTCTCTCCCTTACTACTTCCTCAAATTCTAGCGTAAATGAGCTCAAAATGGGTCAGTCCCACAAATTGTGTTCTCATGTTCATCTTCTTCCAGCCATACATCTCTGGCCTTTGGGAACACCTTATTCAGCCTCATCTGACTATAGAAGCAATGATGGTGACAATACCATGCAAAAGCTTCCACTATGAATGGACGAAAGTGAATGCACCGAGGATCGGAATCACCAAACTGCATTTGCTGAAATAACTGCCAAATAAACAGCTTTGTACATGTTTTTTTTTTTTTGCAGAAGACAAACCTCTCTGCACTCCCTGATATGTGGGAGGCAAGACGCACACACAACCTGAACTTATATATACCAACTCCATGGTTGCACCAACTTGAAGAAAGGTGAAATTCCCCAAAAAAGGACATCACTACCAGCACAACTCGCCAACAGTGACTTCCTATGGAGGAACTCCACTCATTGATGGGGGAACTTCAGGCAATTGAAGCTCAAGCATCCAGTCTTCATCCACCAGTAGGTTACCCATGCAAAAATCCTAAATCTTTTGGATTTTGTGGTGAACACTGATATTCTTATAATGTGTCCTCATTCTTCTTCTATTATCTCCACATTTATTATTTTTGTCCCATTTACCTTTCATCTCCCTTGTCAGCTTCCCTTTTTTCAATTTTAGAGGTTTCAGTTCCTTAGCTATCAGTTTTTTGTTTGTACACTCTCCTGGTATTCTCCAGTCAACCTCTTCTAATATTTTAGGTCTGTTGTTTATTTCTTCCTTGTGGCATTTCATGTTTCACCATCTAACTCTCAGACTCTGACATTCCCATTCCATCTCCTTTGGGAGATTGCACTCTGCTTGTGGATCATCCCAAGAGTTTAAGTCTGTCCATAAAAAATATATACTGTACTATGCAGAAATAGACTGGCCCATCAAAAATAAATAAATAAACACAATTTACCCAAGACATATGACACAGAGCACAACTTTGATGTGAATGTTAATATATTTGATGCAGTAAAAACAAACTGAATGAGATAGATTTAACAGCATGGATACTCTTAAGGTATACCAACAGCTCGAGTAACTGTGTCGCCTGCACATACGCGGTACCAATATTTTACCTTCAACCTTCTCCTGTTCCATCACTTCAGTAATGTTTCTTTCCCTGTCTTTTCTTGTTCCCCAGTTGGCAGCATGTCCTACTTCCAGTTTTTAGTTCTTTTTCCTGCAGTTCTCTAACCCTTTTTTCCATACCTCTCAAGATTGGTAGAGTAATCTGTCATCTCCGGTATTCTAGTAGGATCTCCTATATATCTTCCCTTGTTTTTAATAACTCTGTCCCTTCTCAAATCAGCTTTTTTAATTCTGCTTAGTAGTTCACATCTGTTAATTTTAGGATGTTTGCTTTCTTACAAGCATTAAGATATTCTGCAGTTTCTGGTACTCCTAATCCTCCCTTTTCCTTGGATAGGGTCACCGTCTTCCATAGCACTCTCAGTTTTGAGAAAAAATCCTTTAGTACATGTCTAACTCTAATCAGATAAGTGTCTTCTGACATACCCAAAACACCTGACCCAGGTACAAGAACTGTGGCAAAGCAAGCAATTGTATTATTTGTATCTTCTGCTCTAGCACACATTTGATAAGGTTCTAGCTTTCCAACTGCTTTCTAACCAAGCTATCTTTTGAGTCCTCTACTGTGTTTTTTATCCATGTTCCCAGGTATTTTGCCTTATCCCTCCAGATGTCTAGCACAGCATCCTTATTCCACTCCTCAGGATACATGTTTATTGCAGTTCCCTGAGGGTTTTTCTTGATTAATTTGATATCCTGAAGCCTTACTGAAGTTTTCTATTATTTTACATAGTGTTTTCAGACCCCAGTTCAAGTCCTTCAGAGTAATCAATCCATCATCAGCATATAATAAGATCTTCACTGCTATCCTCCCCATCTATGCCCTCCCATCACACTTGCTGTAATCTGTATTGCCAGTAGCTCTACGTAGAGCGCAAACAGTAGCAGGGACAGGAGACAACCCGGTCATATTCCTCATTCCAACTCAGGATTCTGAGGCAATCTAGCTCTTAACAATAATCCAACGGTAAAAAAATGCACTATAAACTGTAAAGTACAAAATAAAAGGTGTATAAAAGAGCAAACTAAAACAATTTAATAAAGAAAACAGTAAGCGCTTTCATCCATAAAAGTTTTTCTCAAACTGACATACATTTCTTTATCCCAGCTTTTTAAATCACAAAACCATCACATGACATAATGAATAAAACATCACCTGACCTAACAAAAACACATGACTGGGAAAATTAATGCTTTAGCTTTTTCTTTTTTAGATAAGCAACAAAGTCTTCCCTGTTGTTAAGTCTTGGTGGATGGCATCCATTTAATTTTACTTGTCAAGAATATTCTCTCCATCCTAGTTCATCTTCAGCATTAAATATCTTATCATATCCCTGTATTTCATCCAATACAAGAAATTTGAAATTCACTTTACATCTCGCTCTTTTATAATGTTTAGCCAATGCATTTTTTCATCACCGGTATTCACTGCATGTTTATGTTCATATATATGTCTAAATAATTCTCTAGAAGTATGACATACATAAAAAGCAGAATATGACATACACTTCACTAAGTAAACCACAAACCTAGATTTACACGTATAACAACCCTGTATACTGATGTTGATGTTATTAATCAAAATCTCTTTCACTCCTGTATAAAAAAAAGCACAATAATTACAATTTAGACATTTGTACATCCCTATTCTGTAACTATTAGTCAAATTAGGGGGTCTTAGTTTCGCTTGAAAAATTTTTTAGAACTTCTCCCTCTCTTTTGTACAAAGAGGGCAATCGCCTTGTAATTTTCCATTTTGGTGCTTGTGCATACTTGGACATTTTACTGAAGGGGTTGCTTGGATGAATGTTTCATTTTGGTGCCTGTGCATAACTAGACATTGTTCTGAAGGGGTTGCTTGGGTGAATGGTTCATTTTGGTGCCTGTGCATAACTAGACATTGTTCTGAAGGGGTTGCTTGGGTGAATGGTTCATTTTGGTGCCTGTGCATAACTAGACATTGTTCTGAAGGGGTTGCTTGGGTGAATGCTTCATTTTGGTGCCTGTGCATAACTAGACATTGTTCTGAAAGGGTTGCTTGGGTGAATGCTTCATTTTGGTGCCTGTGCATAACTAGACATTGTTCTGAAGGGGTTGCTTGGATGAATGCTTCATTTTGGTGCCTGTGCATAACTAGACATTGTTCTGAAGGGGTTGCTTGGATGAATGTTTCATTTTGGTGCCTGTGCATAACTAGACATTGTTCTGAAGGGGTTGCTTGGGTGAATGGTTCATTTTGGTGCCTGTGCATAACTAGACATTGTTCTGAAAGGGTTGCTTGGGTGAATGCTTCATTTTGGTGCCTGTGCATAACTAGACATTGTTCTGAAGGGGTTGCTTGGGTGAATGGTTCATTTTGGTGCCTGTGCATAACTAGACATTGTTCTGAAGGGGTTGCTTGGATGAATGCTTCATTTTGGTGCCTGTGCATAACTAGACATTGTTCTGAAGGGGTTGCTTGGGTGAATGGTTCATTTTGGTGCCTGTGCATAACTAGACATTGTTCTGAAGGGGTTGCTTGGATGAATGGTTCATTTTGGTGCCTGTGCATAACTAGACATTGTTCTGAAGGGGTTGCTTGGGTGAATGGTTCATTTTGGTGCCTGTGCATAACTAGACATTGTTCTGAAGGGGTTGCTTGGGTGAATGTTTCATTTTGGTGCCTGTGCATAACTAGACATTGTTCTGAAGGGGTTGCTTGGGTGAATGGTTCATTTTGGTGCCTGTGCATAACTAGACATTGTTCTGAAGGGGTTGCTTGGATGAATGTTTCATTTTGGTGCCTGTGCATAACTAGACATTGTTCTGAAGGGGTTGCTTGGATGAATGCTTCATTTTGGTGCCTGTGCATAACTAGACATTGTTCTGAAGGGGTTGCTTGGGTGAATGGTTCATTGTGGTGCCTGTGCATAACTAGACATTGTTCTGAAGGGGTTGCTTGGGTGAATGCTTCATTTTGGTGCCTGTGCATAACTAGACATTGTTCTGAAAGG
>NC_056747.1:513992218-514107218 GCF_019279795.1 Protopterus annectens | reverse complement strand
TCAGTGAAGGTCTGGAGAGAAAAGCTTCTAATTTAACAATAGTTTTTACAGACACACACACACACACACACACACACACACACACATATATATATATATATATATATATATCTATATATATATATATATATATATATATATATATATATATATATATATATGGATCCCCTTCAGAATTTCGAATCTTAAAACTTTGAAACCCATATGATCGAAAACCATATGTTTGGAGTTTTAAAACTTCGAAATTCTGAACGGGGATCAGCATACAGCGTGGACTGAGAGATTTCCCTTATCCTCGCTATAGTGTGATCTCAGGGTTGATATATTTAAGTTGTGGGGGGTGTGGGGGGCACAGCCCCCATGTGGGGGGGTGCAAGGGGGCTTGCCCCCCTGCTATACACAGTTTATATTTTGCTTGTGTTATGCAGGTCTACTGACATTTTTGAACATTCAAATGTTCGATCATATGGTCTCGGCCGTATGGAATCCGAACATTTGAACATTCGATCATGTGAAGTAGACCCATATATGTATATATATATATATATATATATATATATATATATATATACATATATATATATATATATATATATATATATATATATATATATACACATCCATATACATATACATACATACATACACACATAGATAGGTAGTGTGTGTGTATATATATGGTTCCCCATCAGAGGCCTGAAACACTATAAGCCTGAAAATCAAAATCCTGAAACCAAAAGCCTGAAAATTCAAAATCCCGAAAACCCAAAATCCTGAAACTCAAAATCCTGAAAACACAAATAATGCTAATATGTCACTATAAAGACACTAATATCTACCAACTGACCCTGACCCTAACCCTAACCCTAAGGTCCATCACTATCGCACACTCACCTGACCCGCGCCCTAACCCTAACTCACTTAAACCACCCCTAACCCCAATATTTGTCACTATTGCATACATGCCTAACCTGCGCCCTAACCCTAACTCACTTAAACTGCCCCTAACCCTAACATAAAACTAACCGCGCACTTACCTGAACCCAACGCATGACCTAACACCACAGGGCTAACAATAGCAAAGCCACAATGACGTCAGTATGTCCATTTTGTGTTTTCAGGATTTTGAGTTTCAGGATTTTGGGTTTTCGGGATTTTGAATTTTCAGGCTTTTGGTTTTAGGATTTTGATTTTCAGGCTTATAGTGTTTCAGGCTTCTGATAGGGAACCATATATATATATATATATATATATATATATATATATATATATATATATATATATATTTCTTTGTATGTATAGATGTATGGGTCTACCTTCATTACCTGACAGACCACTTCCCTAAATTCTGTTTGACCAAAATGACTTCAACGAAAGCTGACAATTCCAAAACCACGGAGCACCAAATGTAAAAGAAGAGTCAGCTTATCCATGAATGATTAGAAAAGGAGGAAGGTGACTGAAAGTTTAGCATAGTATGAAATGTTAGTAATAGATCAACTGTTAATGTATTGTTACATTTAAGATGGATCTGTAAAGTAATTACAGCTGGGGACTACTTGGACTGTTGCAAGGAGTATTAGTTTTCAATAGATGAGGCGAGAAAGTGTTGAAACTGTGACAGAGAGGAGACAGTCATACAATGATTGTTCTAATTAGAGAGAAGAAATGATTGAGTTTTGTCACTTGGAGTCTGTAGTTAATCTAATTTATATAAGCAAAGTTACTCCTTGTGGTTTAGTGAGTATCTTTCTGGGCAGATGGAGAAAAAGGGGGAAGTTCAAAAGATGAGTATTTGGAGAAAAGGTTGGAGGTGTGGTCAGTGGCCACGAATATTATTCTAGCCAGGAGTGGAGCAGGAGCAGAGCCAATTTTTGCATGGAAATTGTTTTAGTAGTAACCTGAGAGTATATCTGTTGTCTGTCTGTTTTATTTACAGCAGAATAGAGTTCCACTTTTTATTGATTATGTGGGAGCATAGAGAATCCCCAGATGAGTTGTTCATTTTGAACACCGAGTGGTGAGGACAGAAGAGAACATAGTAGTCTAGAACTAGTGCATAGTCAGAGCATATTTTTCAATTATGGTCATTTTTCATGGAAATAATTAAGTTGTGGACTATCTTAAATTGTCAGCATATAATGTAGTGGGGTAGTTCTAGCCAGTGTAAATCTCTAAGGGCTACACAGTAATGAGTTTTAAGTGGGGTGTTTACTGCATATTTAGGTATTTTATTTATTGTAACATACATCAAGTGTAGTTTTAAGGGTGGTAATGAGATTTGTAAAGATGAGGGATGCATGCAGAAGGGATGGAAGTAGGTATGTGGTAGCTATGGATTTTCTTTTGGACTCTGAGAAAACATTTTGTTCTGTAGAGTGATCCTAGCTTCCAGTGGGTCTTTTTGATGGGCTCCGGAGCAGGTGTTAGTCATATTTAATTTTTTCATTAAATAAGATTCCAAGTAACTTTGATTGTGGTATGCATTCAGTTTTTGTGTTGTCAGATGATAGGATGTAGAATTTGTGTTTTTGTTCTATGAGACTTTGGGGGGGGGGTAAAGAACATTAGTTTTGTCTTTTGGAAGTTGAAGAGTAGGTTTGCATTGCAGAGCCAGGATTCTATGGATAGGGAAGCCTGCTGAGTAATATCTTGTAGGGTATGTAGTGATTGTGCAGACCAGATATGTTGCATTGTCTGCATGTCGGATGAGAGATGCTTGCTGAGAAATGGTATGGATTTTGTTGACAAATATGTTAAAAATGAGAGGCCTGAGTATTGAACCTTGGGGAACCCTGACTGTAACTGGCAAAAATTTGAGAGGTCTTGTTTTGACTTAACTGCTTGTTGCCTGCTTGACAAATAACTATAGAACCAGGTTAGAGCAGATTAATTTAGACCAAGAGATGCTGGTTTACATAACAGTTTCTAATGTGATACCATGTCAAAGGCCTTTGACAGGATGAGAAAAAGAGATGATACTAGGTCTTCATTGTTTTTGTGCTGATTGACAGTGTTAGTAAAGCTGAGGAGGTCAGTTGTGATGCTGTACTTTGCATGGAAACCATGCTGTGTGGGAGAAAGTAAGTTATGTCATTGAAGAATTTGATTAGTTGGGAGTGCATACTTCTTTCCAGAATTTTGGATACTGATGACAGGACTGCTATAGGCTGATA
The DNA here is from genome assembly GCF_019279795.1 of Protopterus annectens. Lineage (NCBI taxonomy): Eukaryota > Metazoa > Chordata > Ceratodontiformes > Protopteridae > Protopterus > Protopterus annectens. The sequence continues at coordinate 514,104,042 of NC_056747.1, read as the reverse complement.
ATTAATCAGGTCTGTTGAGTTGCCACTTTTATGGAGAGTGATTATGAATTTTTTTTCCTGGTCATTGGGACATAGCTTTCACAAATGGGTCTGTTGGTTAGGATAGAGACAGGAAACACTATAGATGTGGCTGCAGATTTTAAGTATTATGTTGGTAAGGTGTCAGCTGCCACGATTGCCAGCTTTAATCTTAGTAAATATTTTTTTTATTATTGTAGAAGGGACAGGTTTGGGCACAAACTGCTGTGCACTGTTATTGTTTTCTGGGATGGTAGGTTACAGTTTTGTTTAGTGATTGCTAGGACTGTGTTAATGAGGTCGTAATTAAACTAAGTTGGAATGCTATCTGAGTCCTTCTTGATTGTGGAAGTTTGCCCTGAGTGTAATGATTTTTAATGGACAACCAGAATAGAGTAGCATTGTTTTGATGAGAGTTTTGGAGATTTGGGAAGTAGGATTTTTTGTCATTGGCTATTTGCTGCTTAAATATGTTTTGTAGGGTTCTATATTCCTGTAGGACTCTTTGTTTTTTTGGTTTTGGACCATTTTTTCCAGGCATTGTTGGTCTTAATCATATCTTTTGTTTCATGTGATAACCATGAGACTAACTCTCTTGGTCTTAAGGGGTGCCTGTTTCTTTAGTACTTTTAGAAATATCAGGTTAAAGTAGCAACTTCTTCATCTAAGGGTAGAGTTTTTACTAGGTTCCTGTTATATTAAGGCAGAATTGAGTTAAATTGTTCTATGCTGAGTTGTTTTTTTTGTTGCAAACTTGCTTATTACACAAGTTGGGAAGTGAGCACCACTGCACTGGAGGTTATGGTAGCTGGTTGATTTATTTGTGAGAATCCAGTCAAGTATGGTTTCTTTCTTTTTTGTGTACTTAGATGGCAGTGTTTATCATCTGTGAGAAGCCAAAGACGTTTATGCTGGATGAAGTTGGATCACTTTGTTTCCGATCAATGTTTGTACCTGCCATTATTATGTTTTTGACCTAGTTTGCTGTTTCTCCAACACAGAATATCTTTGAGTGAAGCTGCATTATTACCTGGGGGGATGTAGAATCCTATAATACATATGGATTTGTTCTTGTTGATTTTTAATGAGGTGGCTAGGACTTCAGTGTTTTGCAACTGTGGGAGTTAGGATATTTAGTTATTTCTAGGGAGTTTTTGAATATAACTGCTGTGCTGCCTCCACATTTGTGTTGTCTATCAGATCTAATTATATTATATTATATCCTTGGAAGTATTTCATTGTCTCTTATTTCATGTTTTGGTCAGGTTTCGGTTGCTACTATTGTATCAGGGCTGTAGTGTTTTAGGCATGCATGGAGGTCTAGAGTTTTATTGCAGATGCTTTGGAAGTTTTTGTTGAGTAGGAGAAGGTTGGGGCCTTTAGTGTGCAGAAGAGAGTGAGATAGGGTTCCTAGGGTAGAGGCAGCAAGTATATGGGTTGTGGGATAGTTGTGGAGACAGAGTTAGGATGAATGTCACCACTGAGTTTAAGCTGGATGGTGGTATTATACAATGGGTGGTCATATTTGGATTTGGTTGTGTTAATTAGTATCGGATGGGGTCTGTTATAGTTATTTTTTATTTACATGTTTGCATACAGATGCAGTAGTGAGTGTGAGTAGAGCTGAGATGATATGAGGGAGACATAACATTAAAGTACGTGTGTTGTGAGCAGTAAGCGAATTATTGTGTGGGTATGTATGTGTATAAAAGTTTGTGATTTCTACAAGTGAGATTTGTGAGTAGCTGGATATTGTTGTCTAATTATAGTTTAGGAAATGAAGGCAGGCGGATAAAAAGAACATAAGGCTTCTATTAGTGAGTGAGAGCATGTAGAATAAAGGTATATATTTTGGTAAGTGTGAAGAACTTAATATTGGGATGCAGAATGTTTATGCTTAGTGATAGTGGTAGTGTGTGGTGGGTTATAATTATTTTGTTGTAATATGTGTAGTGGAGTGCAGGAGGGATGAAGAAAGTGGAATTGACATGAGGAGGAAAGAGTTTGCTTGGAGGAAGGTTAGAAAGGTGGTAGTTAGTGGACTGAGTGGTTGATGGCTATTTGAAGAGGACTGGGTGGAGAGCGTGGGTTGGAGGAGCTAGATATCAGTAAATATAAATGAAGTAGGAGTTGGTGGGAACTGGGTGTAGGGAAGCGGAGTGAAGCCCAAGCTAAGTGGAGACAGAATGGATCAGGGCCTCACACTCAGGCTAATGAAATTTTAGAAAAAGAATCAGTGGAGCTGTATTTTGGCAAGATAAGAATAGAGGCAAATGTTGTGTTTCCTCTGAGATATACTTTTATTTCTGTCACTAGGTCTGTATGCAAAATTTAGGGTTTAGCACCTTCAGAGCCTTTACAGGGAAAAATGCTGCAATTTTTTAAGGGGGACATCTTATTTAAAATACTGCCTGTGATTATTGCTGTAAGTTATTAAGGGAGAACAGTAAAAGGAAGGATTATACTGCTTTTTGTACTTTGTGTAGTAGTGCACTTCATTGACGGGGCTGGTGGAGCTGAATGTTTTTATTACAATAAGTTGATAATTACAGGGACTAGTACAGCTTTCAGTACCAAATCCTTGGCAGAAATTTTTATTTTAGTGATGTCAGGATTATGAAACAAGATAACTTTTGGTGCTGGGGTCCTCCAGTATTGTGCACACTATGGAGTAAATGGGTAGATACATATTTTAGACATACAGTATTAGTTACTTAAAGGATTTGTTTCAATACTCAATGTAATCACTGGTTTCCGATGGGGGGTATTTTCTTGTTTGAAGAATGAGTGGTCTTTATATGTGGGCTTGCTTCTGATAACAGTTATATGATGGTGAGGCATTTTATATAGTTAGGAATGGGACCCTTTGTTGGAAGAAAAGTAATATGGCAGGGCTATGACATTATGTTAAAAGTAAGGAGTAAAGACTATTTTTAGTTCATGAGCAAGGTTAGAGAAGAAGGAGAAAAAATACAGCCACACTGCCACCTTCACTGTTCCTCTGAATTATCTTTAGGGTATACAATACCCTAGTGAGAAAAATAATACATTTATTGCTTTCATATGATTATTTAGATTTAGTGTGTTTGTATGGGCGGGGGGAGCAGTTGTCAAACAGTGTTCAACTTTTGCAGGTAAAATGTCAGATACTGCATTGGGCACAAATGATTTGCTGGTGTGAGATGTTTAGTCCAGTTCTGACCCATCGTCATCTGCTGTAACAAAACACAAACTGAAACATTTACCTGACACGCAGTGACAAGGTTTAAATGTGAAAGTTATTTTTGTAAGACATATATGTCTAGAAGGAAGAACGTGTGCAACTTTGTCACCTGGGCTTTGTACTTACATTCACCATTCCTTAATTAGTGATATATGTTCATGCTGGAAATATTGAAAATAAAAGGTTAAAAACAAGGGCTACAAGCTAAGTCTCCATATACATATGCAGCATGTTGTTACAGTACTGTGAATCTCCTGAGGTTGCGTCTTTTCTTTCAAACTGCACCACACTTTTGGAACTGACCTCATTCTGCACAGTCACTTGAAATGAATATAATGCAATGCTTCTGGGAAGGAAAACCATGGAAGGTAGTAGCAATGATAACTGAGAAAAATGGGAAAGTGCACCAGATTCTCTAACAAATGGTATAGAAAGTGCTATCAAAGACAGCAAGAAAGGGAGGAAGAATACTATGATTTCTAGATAAAGGCATTATGAGTAGAAACATGGACAGTTGATAAGAATCCTTTTCCAAATGTTGCACACAGTCAGTATTATTCTAGCAGCCAAGTCAAAACAGAAGCAGTAACTGGTGTAATTTCTGTGCCTGAAACAATTACGTAACATTAGTAGTGTTCAAAGCGTACTGTGGTGGTGGTGCTGCGGTAGCGTTGTCGCCTCACAGCAAGACATTGTCCCGTTCAATTCTCAGCTAGAGCGTCTTCTGTGAGGAGCATACATGAATGGGCGTACCTTCATTGAAGGTTGTGCGTCAGGGCTGGCAACACGGCAAGTAAAAATCCACTGCCAATCATTAGCGGACCGGAGTTCCGCTGTGGCGACCCCTAACCGGGAAAAGCCAAAAGACACAACAACAGTAGTGTTCAAAGCAAAAGACAGAAAGTAGGCAAGGTATAAGTAGCTCAACAGTATAAAAATATCCTAATTCATTACTGCCTTTCAAAAAGAAAATAAAAGAGAAGAAGAAAAAATGTTGAAAGGACAAAAACAAGATGCAGTTTAAAGATACAAGGTGGATAGCTTAACAAGACTCTAAGAATAATTCCAGAAAGGGTGATAGATTATTGGAGCAGCCTGCCTTAAGAAGCAGCACTATTGTAAAGAGCAACATGATTCAAGAGCGAGTGGCCAAACAAAACAATTTTTGAAAGTGCTGGGATTAAAAAAAGAAATAGCTGGGCTGCTAATATAATATATATGAGACATGAGCAGCCTGGGTGGATCAGCACATATACCTCTGATCGTAGATTTGGTGATAAACTGCAGCTGTTATACTCACTGGATGAAAACAGAGGAGAGAACAAATAATTTATCTTTGCAGTTGTTTTGTCTTCTTTGTCCCATTAAGATATGGTATACATGACTATATTAAATGAGGCTGAAGAACAGAAGAGGTCTATACCACTGTTTTACATACCTGGCTTGAATCTTGCAGTCTGTATTTTGCTGTATTTGTCAGTTCTCTCTTGAAAGGAGGTATTAGTAGTTTTCATTTTTCTAAATGGTAACTATTCTTTTAGTCTAGCATGGTTGGGTCTCACTGTGTTCATAACAAGAATATATTTTTGCAGTCTGTTACTCAGTGACTGCCACCAGCCTTCCGTGGGTAAAATATTTTCTGTGACTACAAAAGGAGGACAGCAGAAACTGAATAATATGTATATGCACACACACGCCCACACACTGACACATAATATATATATATATATATATATATATATATATATATATATATATATATATATAAAAAGCTCCAAAAAAAAAGCTCCAAAAAAACAGTTCCAGCACAAGCAGGAGACACGAGCAGCATTAAGCTTGAAAATAAGCTTGTTTATTTAGTGATACACATCCCCCAAACCGGTTTCGCTCCAAAGAGCGTCATCGGTGAGTGCAGAATTAACATTTTACAAAAATTTATATAGCCAGGTTTTACCCTGCCCCCTAGTGGTGTTCCACAACATGTTTTAAATGGAATCAACACATACATATAGTAAAAATTGGTGCATGTATCAGATTTTTAGCTAATAGTTTTATATAATAATATAAAACTTAAAACTACATTAAAACAAGATCTAGCCTGCTCATACCCACAATCCATATTACTAAATCAAAATACATATATAAGTCACTATAGTAGAAAAATACATTATTAATATATATACAACAAAGAACCAAAGTGACCACCATAATCACCAGTGATCATTAAGCCCAGGTTTGAATAATGCTCCAAGACTGACAATCCATCTACGTTCTAAATTATTTAACAGTTGATGTCTTAAGGCTACATTAGTAACACTAGATTGTAACAAATCAATCCCTACAAATATAAAATGAGAGGCTGTATGTGCTAAAGTGTGCTTATATAGGGCGCTCCTTTCACGTTTACACTTGATATCACTGATGTGAAGGGCTATCCTTTGTTTAAAGCTGCAGGATGTTTGTCCTACATAGAAAGCACCACATTTGCAAACAGCCATATAAATCAACCAAGTACTACTGCATTTAATATGGTATCTAATGTCATAGACCTTACTAGTATTTATAGATGTAAATGAAGAAGTTCTAGACACTAATTTGCAGTATTTGCAATTGCCACAAAAGGTACATCCCTGGCGACCAATTGACGTATATCCTGGGCTGGGGACTTCATTCTTAAAGCCTGAAAAACATTGCCCCAGTGTCTTGCCCCGTCTGTAGCCAAAACTACATTTGTCAGGTAGTATATCTGAAAAAAATGGGTCACTTGTAAAGATGTGCCAATATTTAGTGATGATTTCCTTAATCTTAAAAGTGTTACTCCCATAACTGGTGATAAATCTCACTACAGGTGAATCATTACCCTTATCAACAGGTTTAGGTTCTAACAGCTGTGTTCTATTTAGCTTTCGGCCTACAGAATAGGCTATATTCAACTTTGGTTCAGAATATCCACGATCCATAAATCTCTGTTTTAGGACTGCTGCTTGTGTATCATATTCCTCATCAGAGGAACAAATTCTTCTGATACGTTGGAATTGGGCTTTAGGTATGTTATTAATTATATGGGGTGGATGACAACTATTTGCCAATAATAGAGAGTTCTTCGAAAAAGGTTTTCTATGTACTGTGGTAGCTATTGTACCATCCAATGTCTTAGTGACATGCACATCAAGAAAATCAACTGTAAACAGGTGTATTTTACCTGTGAATTTTATCCCGAAGACATTTCTATTTAAATATTGAACAAATTCATTCCATACTCCCTCAGTCCCGTTCCATATAACCCAGCAGTCATCTAGGTATCTCCTCCACATCAAAAGCTGTTTTTTAAATGGAAAATCAGCCTGATAAATGTATTTTATCTCAAAAAAACCCATAAATAGGTCTGCATAAGTTGGGGCGAAAGTCGCCCCCATGGCTGTCCCTTTGCTTTGGAGATACCATTGACCCTGAAAACTAAAGACATTATGTTCTAATACCAAAGTAAGAATATTAATAATTAGATCCATATCATCCCTAGTATAAACACCTGCTTGTAGTAACCAATGTTGTATGGCCTGAATGCCACCCTGATGGGGGATACTGGTATATAGGGATTGGACATCCAAAGTCCCTAAATATGCTTGCACAGGTACCTGTAAATCCCCCATTAAAGATAAAAACTGGGTGGTATCTTTAATACGTGCCCTAACCTGATTCAAAAGAGGCTTCAACCTGTATTCCAGGTATTCTGAGAGTGGTTCAGTCAATGAACCTCTGCCTGCCACTATTGGTCTACCAGGGGTACCTATCAAAGTTTTATGTATCTTAGGGACGAGATAAAAGTATTGATGCCTTGGTATATCAACTGTCAGTTGTTTATATAGAGACTCTGTTATAATGCCTCTTTTTGATGCTCTTTTTAAGAAACCATCTATTACACTCTTGAAATCATATGTTGTATCCATGGGAAGTTTGATATATGAGACATGATCATTAAGCTGTTTTAAAGCCTCCTGCGTATACTCAGTCCTGTCCCAAATCACAGTCGCTCCACCCTTATCAGCCCCCACTATGATAATGTCCTTGTTTTTAATCAGGGTTTGCAAAGCCTCATGTTCATCTTTATTAAGATTCCTAGCATGATTTACAAAAATGTTAGTACAATTACTCTGTATATCTTGCATTACCAAGTTTTCAAAAGTTTTAACCACAGCATTGTATGGAGGTTGAAATTCAGATTTTCTAAAATGAAAATTATCATCTATTGTGTTATTAGTACTTTGTGCCTGGTGTGCAAAATAATATTTTAAATTCAGATTTCTAGTAAATTGCTTTACATCTTTTACAACATCATAGTGGGACACATAGAATGATGGTACATATCCAAGTCCTTTATTCAAGAGTCTAATTTGGTTTACATCAAATGTGCATCTTGACAGATTAACAATCAAATTATTAACATCAGCATTCTCAATTCCAATACCCCCATTTGGGTCAAAATTAGCTACAACTTCACTGCTTGTATTTTGGACTGAAACAACAGCCTTATCTCCTCTCCGCCGATGTTTGCGGCCCCCCCGTCTAAAGGGGTATTGGGCTTCTTTCTAACTGGTGAGCTATGCTGCTCAATGTCCCCTGCTTCAATATCAGTATCAGTGTTTGAAACACTGGATGAAAAATCAGACATTTCACTACTATGTGGAACCTTTAAAATTGGTCTAACCCTTTTACGTTTAGTAGACCCACTTTTTTTAGATTCAAAACGTACACCCCTTTTCAATTGTTTCCATGTATAAACCACATTATTTTTGTAATCAGTCATGTCTCTAGTATATTTCTTCATCTTTCGCATCTTTAATTCACGTTCATGCCGCTCCATGTCCATTTTGAATGTAGAATACAAATGCTGATATTGTCCCCTGTCAGAAAATGTAGAAACACGCTCTTGACATGCCTTTAAAAGCAAATTGCTTTCATTTATCTGGATATCATAGTATTCAATCAGCAATTCTATTAACAACAAGGAGGCAGTGGACTGCACCGCCCGCCATTTGGACATAAATGCTTGATTTTCGGAGCCAACCCCAGGCTCCACATATAGACGTAACCCCCGTGGTATTATCTTGGCCTGCAAATAGGCCTTTAACAGTCTGTTATGCCATATTAAGGAGCGTACCTTACGGGACAACTGTCCCAAATGTTTGAAACAGTCCACTATGTCCTTTCCCTCATCCAGCGTCACCAAACCGACAATAGTATTGTTGGAAGTGGTATCCTGTTGACCAAAGACAGAGCAGTCATCTTTGTCCGCTAAAATATTTTCCATGTAGCACATCAAATCTTCTCCGGATTCTGCCATAATGGAAAGTGCACAATCACAAATACTGCTGACTTGTATAAATCCACTTCGGTTCAAAATGAACAATTCAGTGACTCAACGATGGAATCCACGTTGTATCAACCACTGTGATGACCAGCAAACCGCAAAAATAGTCCAACTCCCAACAGCACAGTTGCACGGACACCAAAAAGTATATATATGTGGGTCTATATTAGATACTCGAACATTTAAATGTTCGAATCACTAAAGAACGAACTTTAGTGATCAAACTTTTAAAAGTTCAAATATATATCAAAATTAAATAAAAAAAAAAAAGAAAGAAAAAAGAAAAACTAAAGGGTGTAAGCAGGGGGGCAAGCCTCCATGCACCCACACCCCCCCGCTACTTAAATATACCAACTCCAAAATCGTGCTACAGTGTAGGAATTGGGAAATTCTCCATTTCCGCACTGTAGCACTCTGAAGTGTGATCTCGGAGTTGGTATATTTAAGTAGCAGGGAGTGAGGGGGGTGCTGTGGGGGCTTGCCCCCTTGCTTAAACCCTTTACTATTTCATTTTTTTTGTTTAAATATTGTTTTTATAGATATTCAGACTTTTAAAAGTTCAATCACTAAAGTTCATTCCTTAGTGATTCGAACTTTTAAACGTTCGAATATCTAATATAGTCCCTATATATATATATATATATATATATATATATATATATATATATGTGTGTGTGTGTGTGTGTGTGTGTGTGTGTATATGTATGAATGTATATATATATATATATATATATATATATATATATATATATATATATATATATATATATTTATTTATTTATGTGCTTGTTTCTGTATGTATGTATGTATATATATATATATATATATATATATATCAAGAACAAAAAAAAATCAAACTAAAAAGATCAAATCACAAAACCACACTAGTTTATGCAGGGGAAGGAGCTTGCTAGTTATATATATACCAACTCAGAGATAACACAATGGGGGGAAAAGGAAAATTCTCACTTCTTGCTGTACCACAATCTTGCACACACAGCAGCCAGCAAATCAACGAAAAAAGAATGTTCACTCTTTTAAACGTTCAGTATTACAATATATATATATATATATATATATATATATATATATAGACAATGTTACCTAGCATTGAGGAAATGTAGTTTTCCAGCCTGGACACTTTCCTTAAGGAAGAACAAAGCAAAAAAAAAAAAAGAGAAAACTAGTTGTACAGGAAAAATACTGGCATAAGAATTACCAAAATAAATTTGTGGTAAGTTCTTATGTAAGAGCCACGTCAATGATCATTTTGCGTTGTTATTAAAAATAAGAAAACAGGATTCAATCTGATGTTGCTTGCATAAATCATGGTTTACTAAGTTCCAGCCTATTTGTTTTTGACTCAGTAATGTCAGGAGTGGGATGGGTACTATTAAAATCCACCAGCCCATTTATTGATGTGACTGGGCAGACCTCATTGTCCACAAAGACCTAGAAAGAAAAGCTCCATATTAACAATTTAGACAATAAAAAATGAGATTTGAACATTTGACAGAGATCATTCATAAATTTGGAAAAAAATAGTACATAACTACAATCTGAAATCTTATATAAGGCATCTACTATACAAATTTATATAATTTATAAGTGCATGAGCTAATGTGTATTTTAATACTTTATACAATGTAGGTATACAACATATGTAAGTAGTTCAGGAAAAAAATTATATAATCAGTAAGGGTAGATTGATGAAGGCAAAGTTTTGCTTAGTGTGTGACATATACTATGGTAGTAACTAATCCTACATTCTGTATGCTGGAATGGGAAATGCAGACACTAGGAAAGAGTGCCTTATTTCAGTCCTACATATCTAGCCTGCAAAAAGAGGATATGACATTTATGATAACGGTCATTATAGTATGATAAATAAATTAACCTTCCTGTTTAAGTAATTGTGTTCTCTTGCTTTTGATGACTTTTGGAAAGAATGCAAGCAAGTACACTCAGCAAATATAAAGCAAATATACACACATAACGCTAAAAACTTTTGCATGCATTATCAGCCTGCATTTACTGAGTAGTACATCACTATCTACTGTTGTTGTTTGCCTTTTTGGCTTTGCCCGGTAAGGGGTCGCCACAGCGGAACTCCGGTCCGCTAATGATTGGCAGTAGATTTTTATGGTGCCGAGTTGCCAGCCCGACGCCCAACCTTCAGCGAAGGCATGCCCATTCACGCATGTCTTTCGGAGGCCACTCGACCGCGGGGAGGACATGCAGACTCCACACAGAAGGCACTCCCTGCACACTAGCTGAGAATCGAACAGGAGAACCTCTTGCTGTGAGGCAACAATGCAACCGCTGTACCACCTCGGCTATATACATCACTATCTACTGTACAAAAACAATAAAATGAAATATAATGAAAGTTAGCAAACAGCTTTTACAATAAATAAGCAAAATGTAAGGTAAAGATATGGCAACAATGTAATTCTGCAGGCAGAAGAAAAGCTATACAGTTCAGCTATAATTTATTTATTAATGTCTGTTAACCAGGAAGTCCTCTGTGTGGAAGATCTAAGATTCCCTAGAGTTCCTTAGAGTTCAGGCATCTAATAAAAAAACATACTTTGAATATCCCACCTAATATCAGGTGGTAGAAATACTTAAAAAAAATTCTTTAAAAACTTTCCAAAGTATAAATCCACTAATGAAAGTAAGGAAGCAGAAGTTGAATTTTCTTTATTGAAAACACACAAACAAGCAATCCAAATAGTTGAAAAAACAGAACGAAGTGTTGAAATTCACCATTCCATTTATATACCTGTTTTAAACCTGTTTAAAAGCATGGGAATAATTTACTAGGGTGGCGCTGTTGTAAAAGACAGCATGTTTACTAGCTAAATACTGCTTTCCCCATACATCAGTGTGATATTTGACACAGTGCTGCCCTACTTCAGGCTGTGTGATTCCAGGATATGTTAAACTAAACTAAACTAAACGTTAAAATAAAAATTATACATTAATAACTGTTAAAACTTCCTGAAAGCATTTCATTGCAGTGTCAAAAAAGAAAAAGTTAACACGTCTCTAAAATTCCTTAAAAATCTTTTCTACCAACATTCAGAAACATTTTTAACATAGATCGCTTTCGTCTATTGGAACTTCTTCGGGTTTGTGTGTCAAGTGGGAAAAGCAGTTTTGTATTAGTGTAGTACCTCACAGGATGCGCAGTAGCAAGTCCCACCCAAACCACACCTCCCCCCATAGATTTCCTAATGGCATGGTTAAACTAGTAAATATTCATACTGGTGCATGAATATTGATCTCTCTTTTGGTGGGCACAGTGGTCGTACAGAGAAAATGGCCTGAACAGCTTGCACATGGTAGTGACATCCTGTTGGAAAGTGTTTTATGCATCAGAATGTTATTTCTGTCTTGAAAAAGGAGAACATTATCTGCATACATGACAAGTTTAAGATCAGATGATTTTAAAAGGAAAGAGCAAGTGGTCCCAGAATAGAGTCAAAAAGTAAAATTAGTTGTCAGGAGCATCTAAACGGTATAACTGCTAATGTCCAGTTTTATTTTGTTAGATGTACTGAGCATATTAGCACAATCACAAATTAAACAGGCTCTCATATGTAACAGAGCAGAAAGAGAAGAACCAATTGAACATATTGATATGCACTGTACATAACTGCTGCTTTTCTTCTTACTGGCACTGATTGTGCCACTGTACATAGTTACCACTTCTGTCCCACTGGCATTGCACCTGTACCATATTTTCTTGAAAGTCACGAATGTTCCACAGAGCAGCTAAACTACTGTCATTTTCCCACATTACCATTTGTTGATGATGTCTCCAAGTATCAGAAAACAAACAACGCAGTCACATTTAGATAAGCCATCAACTGTAATGCAGGCACATTTTTATCAGTTTGTGAGCAGAATATATTTGGAATAAAATTTGTGTTAAAGAACAAACCATTAAATATTATATAATCTTTTATCTGCAAAGAGCGTCTGTTGGGGATTAGAGTAACAAGATATAATGCTGGGGTATAAAGACAAAAGTGTTGCATGTAATGGTATATGACATTCCCAGCTGCCTTCTCTCATTCCAGGATACTTTTCATTGCATCTATGCAATAGCAATCTTCAGCATGGAGCACTTATCTCCACTGTACATAACCACTGCTTCCATTGTTACTGGCATTGATTGCTCCACTGTACATAATTAACACTTCTGTCCCATTGTCATTGCACCTGTACCATATTTTCTTGAATGTCACTAATGTCCCACAGAGCAGCTAGACTGCTGTCCTTTTTCCACACTACCATTTGTACCGAGTTCTTACTTTACGCAGTACCCTGAGGGCTAAGTCTTTTTTTTATTTTTATTTTTATTTTACATTTATTTACCGGGAAAGTCCATCTGGAACAAGGTCCATTTACAGTGGAGTTCCGGGGAGAAAAGCTCCATTACATAATGGTACAAATACAACAAATGACAAAAAAAGTTCTGTACAGAGGCATATATACAATCAGAGCTCCATGCCTTTATATGACAACACAATCCACGAATGACAGAAAATTTCTATACAGTGGCATATATATACAATCTAGGAGATTTTACATACCTTAGTTTGATTTGAGCAAGCTTGGTATATAGATAGCAAAACTTTGAATTCCCTATTGGTAGTACAAATCATAAAAATGAAGGAATGGAATTTGGAAAATAATGCTATTCAGGAGATATGTCATAGCATGAGAAATAGTTTGTAGGATAGTAGTTCTTGATAGGGAGTACAGAATAGCTGAGGTAAGCAGAGGAGATGAGATATGGCAAGTTAGAGGGAGAGCAGAAAAGATTTTATGTGATACAGGGACAGACCCATGATTGCAAGAGGTGTGACTTTAGTGATTTCTTGAAAAGTGAGATGGATGGTGCAAAGGAGATACTTTGGGGGAGGTTATTCCATTATCTAGCAATGGTGTGGGAGAACATACGTTTCCCTGCAGTGTTATTGGCTTTGGTTATGCAGAGCAGGGTTTTGTTGGATGAGCGTAGAGGGTGATTTGCAGAATATTGGTTTAGAAGTTGGTTTAGGACTGGGGTTTTCAGAGGGTTCCTTATTATGTTGAAGGTGAGGACTAATTGGTGTTAGCTAATTAGCTGAGGGAGTTCTAACCACTGTAGTTGCTTCAGGGCAAGACAGTGATGACTTCTAAAAGTGGAGTTGTTAGCGAATTTTGCAATTGTATTGTAACATGACTCATTTGTTTAGGTCTGTTTTCCTGATATGAATTTGGATTGGTGATGCATACATTAGGGTAGACAAGAGGTGGGTTTGGGCTAAGGAGATTCTGGCTTGGTCCGATAGGAACTGTTTGTGTTTGTATAGCGTTCCTAGTTCCTTATGTACCTTTGTGATGGTTTATGAGATATGGACATTAAAGTTTAGATTGTTATCTATTTCAACCCCAAGCAAGTTAGTATGAGGGGAGGGGGAGATTAATGTCCCTTTTTTGGAGGTGATAGTGAAAGTAGGAGGTGTGGATTTGGATTTATTGGGGGTAAAAAGGAGTTATTTTGTCTTGCTGGTGTTTAGAATGAGTTGGATATCGGTAATCCATTGTTCCACGGAGTAGAATGATTCTTGGGTGAGCTTTTGAAGAGTGATTATGGATGGGGCTGAGCAGATTAGGGTGGAGTCGTCTGCGTACTGTATAAGTGATGCATGCAGGGTGGAAGTATGTAGTTTGTTAGTGAAAATGATGAATAGTAGAGGACCCAGTATTGATCCTTGTAGGATGCCTATAGTAGTTGGTAAAAGAGGAGATAGTATACTTTGCCATTTAACTGATTGTTTTCTGTCAGAGAGATAGCTTCTAAACCATGAAGTAATAGAGGGGGCAAAGGATGAGGTTGACAGAGTGTCTAAGAGCAGGTTGTGGGAGTCCATATCAAACGCTTTTGATAGATCGAGGAATATGGCTGAGACAAATTTGTTGTTGTTTCTTAGATGGTTAATCTGATTGGTAAAGGAGAGTAGAGCAGTGGTTGTGCTATGGTTTGGGCGGAAACCATGCTGTGTGGGAGAGAGGAGGTTTTGTGAGGATAAGAAGTGCATTACCTGGGGGTGAATACATTTCTCCAGAAGCTTGGAAAGGGGGGACAAGATAGCAATTGACCGGTAGTGTGATAGTTCATAGGAGTTTCCTCCTGTGTGAAGTGAAATTATATGTGACACTTTCCATAGATGGGGTATGTAGGTTTCTTGTATAGAGCGGTTTATAAGAATTGAGACACGGTAGGCTAGTGATTCTGCAGCTAATTTTAGAAAATTTGTGGGTAAACCATCTGCTGTGAGTGAGATGGATTTTAGTTTAGAAAGTAGCTTTTTAACTGAAGAGGTTAGTACAGGTGAGAGTGTGAAGGTGGGTAAGTTTGTTCTATAGCTGGGGTGGTTTTAGTGTTCTTGTTGGATAGCTGGATAGATAATACGAGGATAGATTCTGTGAAGTGATGGTTGAATTCTGAAGCTATGCTATCATTGTCAGAATTGTTGTTGGGAGATGAGGTGGTGGTTTTGCCTGGTTTTAGAAGGGTAATGATGGCCTGCCAGAACTTTTGGGGGGTTCTAGAGTGTTTGTTTTGGATGTCTAAGAAGTAGTTCTTTTTATCTACTTTTGTTTGGGTTTTGGCCTTATTTCGTACTGCTTGATATTTCTGTCTGTCTTGGATAGTGTTATTCTTTTTACAGGTTTTCCAGGCATTGTCTCTGTCTTTTATTAAGGCTTTTGTTGTCCTATTTAGCCATGGGGCATAGTTAACTTTAGTCCTGAGTTTCCTGATGGGAGCTAGTATATTTAGTACATTCATAAAAGTAGTATTAAAAAATCAACTGCTTGGTCTAAAGGTAGAGTTTTTAGTGGATTCCAGTCCTGTTGCTAGAGCATACTGTTAAAAGAGTTTGTGGATTGACTTTGTGCTCATCCCTAGTCTCCTTGAATAGCATGGGTTTGGGTATTTTTACCTGTTTACGAAGAAGTAATGTGGGGCAGTGGTCACTCAATGTATCAGATAAGCAGCCCACATGATAATTTACTGTGGGGATATTAACTAGCGTCCAATCTAGAATGGAGGTTCTACTGGATTGTTTGTCTACTCTGGTGGGTTCTTGGATTAGTTGTGAGAATCCAAATAAGTTAATGTGGTTTGAGGGGTTGCTGGAGTTGCAGGCTAGCCAGTCTAAGTTTAGGGCGCCTATCAGGATGGTTTCTTGAGGTAGGTTGATTGTGACCCATTGTAGTATCTCTTCTATTATAAATGAGTTATTTCCTGGCAGAATATAACTACAGAGGATGTTGATATCAGGATGGTGTCTTGGGGTAGGATGATTGTGGCCCATTGTACTATCCCTTTTATTATAGGTGAGTTATTTCCTGGATGAATATAACTACAGAGGATGTTGATATCAGGATGGTTTCTTGGGGTAGGCTGATTGGGGCCCATTGTAGTATCTCTTCTATTATAGGTGAGTT
Organism: Protopterus annectens; assembly: GCF_019279795.1. Taxonomy (NCBI): domain Eukaryota; kingdom Metazoa; phylum Chordata; order Ceratodontiformes; family Protopteridae; genus Protopterus; species Protopterus annectens. The sequence goes on along the minus strand of NC_056747.1, from coordinate 514,087,921 downwards.
ATTTCCTGGAGGAATATAACTACAGAGGATGTTGATATCAGGATGGTTTCTTGGGGTAGGTTGATTGCGGCCCATTGTAGTATCTCTTCTATTATAGGTGAGTTATTTCCTGGAGGAATATAACTACAGAGGATGGTGATAGCAGGATGGTTTCTTGGGGTAGGCTGATTGGGGCTCATTGTAGTATCTCTTCTATTATAGGTGAGATAGTTCCTGGAGGAATATAACTACAGAGGATGTTGATATCAGGATGGTTTCTTGGGGTAGGCTGATTGGGGCCCATTGTAGTATCTCTTCTATTATAGGTGAGTTATTTCCTGGAGGAATATAACTACAGAGGATGTTGATATCAGGATGGTTTCTTGGGCTAGGTTGATTGCGGCCCATTGTAGTATCTCTTCTATTATAGGTGAGTTATTTCCTGGAGGAATATAACTACAGAGGATGTTGATATCAGGATGGTTTCTTGGGGAAGGTTGATTGCGACCCATTGTAGTATCTGTTCTATTATAGGTGAGTTATTTCCTGGAGGAATATAACTACAGAGGATGTTGATAGCAGGATGGTTTCTTGGGGTAGGTTGATTGCGACCCATTGTAGTATCTGTTCGATTATAGGTGAGTTATTTCCTGGAGGAATATAACTACAGAGGATGTTGATATCAGGATGGTTTCTTGGGGAAGGTTGATTGTGGCCCATTGTAGTATCTCTTCTATTATAGGTGAGTTATTTCCTGGAGGAATATAACTACAGAGGATGTTGATAGCAGGATGGTTTCTTGGGGTAGGTTGATTGTGGCCCATTGTAGTATTTCGTCTATTATAGGTGAGTTATTTCCTGGAGGAATATAACTACAGAGGATGTTGATAGCAGGATGGTTTCTTGGGGTAGGTTGATTGTGACCCATTGTAGTATCTGTTCTATTACAGGTAAGTTATTTCCTGGAGGAATATAACTACAGAGGATGTTGATAGCAGGAAGGTTTCTTGGGGTAGGTTGATTGTGACCCATTGTAGTATCTCTTCTATTATAGGTGAGTTATTTCCTGGAGGAGTATAACTACAGAGGATGTTGATATCAGGATGGTTTCTTGGGTTAGGTTGATTGTGACCCATTGCAGTATCTCTTCTATTATAGGTGAGTTATTTCCTGGAGGAATATAACTACAGAGGATGTTGATAGCAGGATGCTTTCTTGGGGTAGGTTGATTCTGGCCCATTGTAGTATCTCTTCTATTACAGGTGAGTTATTTCCTGGAGGAATATAACTACAGAGGATGTTGATAGCAGGATGGTTTCTTGGGGTAGGTTGATTGCGACCCATTGTAGTATCTCTTCTACTACAGGTGAGTTATTTCCTGGAGGAATATAACTACAGAGGATGTTGATAGCAGGACGGTTTCTTGGGGTAGGTTGATTGTGACTCATTGTAGTATCTATTCTATTACAGGCGAGTTATTTCCTGGAGGAATATAACTACAGGGGATGTTGATAGCAGGTTGGTTTCTTGGGGTAGACTGATTGCGACCCATTGTAGTATCTGTTCTATTATAGGTGAGTTATTTCCTGGAGGAGTATAACTACAGAGGATGTTGATATCGGGATGGTGTCTTGGGGTAGGTTGATTGTGGCCCATTGTAGTATCTCTTCTATTATAGGTGAGTTATTTCCTGGAGGAATATAACTACAGAGGATGTTGATAGCAGGATGGTTTCTTGGGGTAGGTTGATTGCGACCCATTGTAGTATCTGTTCCTATTACAGGTGAGTTATTTCCTGGAGGAATATAACTACAGAGGATGTTGATATCAGGATGGTTTCTTGGGGTAGGTTGATTGTGACCCATTGTAGTATCTCTTCTATTATAGGTGAGTTATTTCCTGGAGGAATATAACTACAGAGGATGTTGATAGCAGGATGGTTTCTTGGGGTAGGTTGATTGCGCCCATTGTAGTATCTCTTCTATTATAGGTGAGTTATTTCCTGGAGGAATATAACTACAGAGGATGTTGATAGCAGGATGGTTTCTTGGGGTAGGTTGATTGGCCATTGTAGTATCTCTTCTATTATAGGTGAGTTATTTCCTGGAGGAATATAACTACAGAGGATGTTGATAGCAGGATGGTTTCTTGGGGTAGGTTGATTGTGACCCATTGTAGTATCTCTTCTATTATAGGTGAGTTATTTCCTGGAGGAATATAACTACAGAGGATGTTGATAGCAGGATGGTTTCTTGGGGTAGGTTGATTGTGACCCATTGTAGTATCTCTTCTATTATAGGTGAGTTATTTCCTGGAGGAATATAACTACAGAGGATGTTGATATCAGGATGGTTTCTTGGGGTAGGTTGATTGTGACCCATTGTAGTATCTCTTCTATTATAGGTGAGTTATTTCCTGGAGGAATATAACTACAGAGGATGTTGATAGCAGGATGGTTTCTTGGGGTAGGTTGATTGTGACCCATTGTAGTATCTGTTCTATTATAGGTGAGTTATTTCCTGGAGGAGTATAACTACAGAGGATGTTGATATCAGGATGGTTTCTTGGGGTAGGTTGATTGTGACCCATTGTAGTATCTCTTCTATTATAGGTGAGTTATTTCCTGGAGGAATATAACTACAGAGGATGTTGATAGCAGGATGGTTTCTTGGGGTAGGTTGATTGTGACCCATTGTAGTATCTCTTCTATTATAGGTGAGTTATTTCCTGGAGGAATATAACTACAGAGGATGTTGATATCAGGATGGTTTCTTGGGGTAGGTTGATTGTACCCATTGTAGTATCTCTTCTATTATAGGTGAGTTATTTCCTGGAGGAATATAACTACAGAGGATGTTGATATCAGGATGGTTTCTTGGGGTAGGTTGATTGTGGCCCATTGTAGTATCTCTTCTATTATAGGTGAGTTATTTCCTGGAGGAATATAACTACAGAGGATGTTGATAGCAGGATGGTTTCTTGGGGTAGGTTGATTGTGACCCATTGTAGTATCTGTTCCTATTACAGGTGAGTTATTTCCTGGAGGAATATAACTACAGAGGATGTTGATAGCAGGATGGTTTCTTGGGGTAGGTTGATTGTGACCCATTGTAGTATCTGTTCTCTTTTAGGTGGGTTACTTCCTGGAGGGATATAACTACAGAGGATGTTGATAGCAGGATGGTTTCTTGGGGTAGGTTGATTGTGGCCCATTGTAGTATCTCTTCTATTATAGGTGAGTTATTTCCTGGAGGAATATAACTACAGAGGATGTTGATAGCAGGATGGTTTCTTGGGGTAGATTGATTGTGACCCATTGTAGTATCTGTTCTATTATAGGTGAGTTATTTCCTGGAGGAGTATAACTACAGAGGATGTTGATATCGGGATGGTGTCTTGGGGTAGGTTGACTGTGGCCCATTGTAGTATCTCTTCTATTATAGGTGAGTTATTTCCTGGAGGAATATAACTACAGAGGATGTTGATAGCAGGATGGTTTCTTGGGGTAGGTTGATTGCGACCCATTGTAGTATCGGTTCCTATTATAGGTGAGGTATTTCCTGGAGGACTATAACTACAGAGGATGTTGATATCAGGATGGTGTCTTGGGGTAGGTTGATTGTGGTCCATTGTAGTATCTCTTCTATTATAGGTGAGTTATTTCCTGGAGGAATATAACTACAGAGGATGTTGATAGCAGGATGGTTTCTTGGGGTAGGATGATTGCGACCCATTGTAGTATCTCTTCTATTACTGTTGAGTTATTTCCTGGAGGAATATAACTACAGAGGATGTTGATAGCAGGATGGTTTCTTGGGGTAGGTTGATTGCGACCCATTGTAGTATCTGTTCCTATTATAGGTGAGTTATTTCCTGGAGGAATATAACTACAGAGGATGTTGATAGCAGGATGGTTTCTTGGGGTAGGTTGATTGTCACCCATTGTAGTATCTGTTCCTATTACAGGTGAGTTATTTCCTGGAGGAATATAACTACAGAGGATGTTGATAGCAGGATGGTTTCTTGGGGTAGGTTGATTGTGACCCATTGTAGTATCTGTTCCTATTACAGGTGAGTTATTTCCTGGAGGAATACAACTACAGAGGATGTTGATATCAGGATGGTTTCTTGGGGTAGGTTGATTGTGACCCATTGTAGTATCTCTTCTATTATAGGTGAGTTATTTCCTGGAGGAATATAACTACAGAGGATGTTGATATCAGGATGGTTTCTTGGGTAGGTTGGTTGTGACCCATTGTAGTATCTCTTCTATTATAGGTGAGTTATTTCCTGGAGGAGTATAACTACAGAGGATGTTGATATCAGGATGGTTTCTTGGGGTAGGTTGATTGTGACCCATTGCAGTATCTCTTCTATTATAGGTGAGTTATTTCCTCGAGGAATATAACTACAGAGGATGTTGATAGCAGGATGGTTTCTTGGGGTAGGTTGATTGTGGCCAATTGTAGTATCTCTTCTATTATAGGTGAGCTATTTCCTGGAGGAATATAACTACAAAGGATGTTGACAGCAGGATGGTTTCTTGGGGTAGGTTGATTGCGACCCATGGTAGTATCTCTTCTATTACAGGTGAGTTATTTCCTGGAGGAATATAACTACAGAGGATGTTGATAGCAGGATGGTTTCTTGGGGTAGGTTGATTGTGACCCATTGTAGTATCTGTTCTATTATGTGTGAGTTATTTCCTGGAGGAGTATAACTACAGAGGATGTTGATATCAGGATGGTTTCTTGGGGTAGGTTGATTGTGACCCATTGTAGTATCTCTTCTATTATAGGTGAGTTATTTCCTGGAGGAATATAACTACAGAGGATGTTGATAGCAGGATAGTTTCTTGGGGTAGGTTGATTGTGGCCCATTGTAGTATCTCTTCTATTATAGGTGAGTTATTTCCTGGAGGAATATAACTACAGAGGATGTTGATAGCAGGATGGTTTCTTGGGGTAGGTTGATTGCGACCCATTGTAGTATCTCTTCTATTACAGGTGAGTTATTTCCTGGAGGAATATAACTACAGAGGATGTTGATAGCAGAATGGTTTCTTGGGGTAGGTTGATTGCGACCCATTGTAGTATCTGTTCCTAATACAGGTGAGTTATTTCCTGAAGGAATATAACTACAGAGGATGTTGATATCAGGATGGTTTCTTGGGGTAGGTTGATCGCGACCCATTGTAGTATCTGTTCTATTATAGGTGAGTTATTTCCTGGAGGAGTATAACTACAGAGGATGTTGATATCAGGATGGTGTCTTGGGGTAGGTTGATTGTGGCCCATTGTAGTATCTCTTCTATTATAGGTGAGTTATTTCCTGGAGGAATATAACTACAGAGGATGTTGATAGCAGGATGGTTTCTTGGGGTAGGTTGATTGCGACCCATTGTAGTATATCTTCTATTACAGGTGAGTTATTTCCTGGAGGAATATAACTTCAGAGGATGTTGATAGCAGGATGGTTTCTTGGGGTAGGTTGATTGCGACCCATTGTAGTATCTGTTCCTATTACAGGTGAGTTATTTCCTGGAGGAATATAACTACAGAGGATGTTGATATCAGGATGGTTTCTTGGGGTAGGTTGTTTGCGTCCCATTGTAGTATCTGTTCCTATTGCAGGTGAGTTATTTCCTGGAGGAATATAACTACAGAGGATGTTGATAGCAGGATGGTTTCTTGGGGTAGGTTGATTGTGGCCCATTGTAGTATCTGTTCTATTATAGGTGAGTTATTTCCTGGAGGAGTATAACTACAGAGGATGTTGATATCAGGATGGTTTCTTGGGGTAGGTTGATTGTGACCCATTGTAGTATCTCTTCTATTATAGGTGAGTTATTTCCTGGAGGAATATAACTACAGAGGATGTTGATAGCAGGATGGTTTCTTGGGGTAGGTTCATTGTGGCCCATTGTAGTATCTATTCTATTATAGGTGAGTTATTTCCTGGAGGAATATAACTACAGAGGATGTTGATAGCAGGATGGTTTCTTGGGGTAGGTTGATTGCGACCCATTGTAGTATCTCTTCTACTACAGGTGAGTTATTTCCTGGAGGAATATAACTACAGAGGATGTTGGTAGCAGGATGGTTTCTTGGGGTAGGTTGATTGTGACCCATTGTAGTATCTGTTCCTATTACAGGTGAGTTATTTCCTGGAGGAATATAACTACAGAGGATGTTGATCTCAGGATGGTTTCTTGGGGTAGGTTGATTGCGATCCATTGTTGTATCTCTTCTATTATAGGTGAGTTATTTCCTGGATGAATATAACTACAGAGGATGTTGATTCTCTTTTTGTTTTTAAGGGACATAACTGAGCCTAATGCCTCTGCATTCTGGGGTTTTTAGTGCATGGGGGTTGAGTGTATTTTTAAATAAGATTGCAAGTCCACCTCCTATATATATATATATATATATATATATATATATATATATATATATATATATATATATATATATATATATATATATATATATGTGTGTGTGTGTGTGTGTGTGTGTGTGTGTGTGTGTGTGTGTGTCGAAGCTTGTGGATGTCCCAGGCAAACTAATAATTAATTATTCTGGAAGGCTTGTGTTTACAAGTTGAGGATTCCCAGGGCTGATTTGTGCTTTAGCTGAAAATTGTTTCAGAACCAAAGGGGGTGGTGGTGGTAGTGGTGGTGGGGGGGTGCAAAATCCCGAGGCTTGTGGATGGCCCGAGCAAACTAATAATTAATTCTACTGGAAGGCTTGTGTTTGCAAGTTGAGAATTCCCAGGGCTGATTTGAGCTTTAGCTGAAAATTGCTTCAGAACCAAAGGCGGTGGTGGTGGAGGTTGGGGGGGGGGGCACAATCCCAAGGCTTGTGGATGGCCCGAGTAAACTAATAATTAATTCTACTGGAAGATTTATGTTTACCACAAGTTTAGTCTTGTAGTATGTACATTCTTCCTGATTATTCAGTTGCAGTAAATAAATCCACAAGACCACATCCTTCCCTTCAAGTAAAAATCTTAAAATGTTAAGTGGCCTTTACATTAATGAAGTATGAGTGATTTGCCAGAAAACCATGCATTTTATGATGATCAGGCCAAATATACAAGGCAAAAAGATGAACAGTTGAGAGGTTATGGGGAAGCACACTTGACAGATACATTTTCATATTTATTTATTTATGTATTTATTTAACATTTGTTTACTGGGAAAGTTAAACAAGCTTCCAGTTTTAACAATTCAGCTGTGTAATCCAGGGACATCATTACAGGTAAAGCCAGTTACCGAAAATTCAAGTCGAACAGAAGACAATCTCTAAACAAGTGAGATATACGTTGTATTGTAAATAGCAGAAAATATTTTCATTTACGTTTACTTCAAGTAATGTCACTTGGAATAAGTGCCGTTCAACAGTATCAATATGCAAGAAGTACCAATGTATGCATGATGTCACACAGAAATCTGCATACCTGTCAGTCATCGGCTGTTTCCTTGCCTATTTCCGCTGTCAATCATTACAGACACGCACAGTTCTGTGCAGAATTGGGTCCAAGGTACTTCACTAATACAAACCCGGAAAAGCAACTAAAACTTAAAAGTTAGATAATATATAACACTAAATTTTGTTGGGCTAAAAACAATACATATTATTTAAGAAAATGTAGTACAAAACACAAATCCTAAATAAAAATCTACCAAACACTTGATGGACACTCAAGTTCAGGTCTGCAAACCTTAGAAAAAAATGTGTATCACTGCCATGCTTTTAAACAGGTTCAAAACAGGTATATAAATGGAATGGTGAATTTCTACACTTTATTCTGTTTTTTCAACTACTATTTGGATCACTTGTTTGTGTGTCTTTAATAAAGAAGATTTGACTTGTGCTTCACTACTTTCATTAGTGGATTTATACTTTGGAAAGTTTCTAAAGAAAGTATTTCTACCACCTGTTATTACTTGGGATATTCACAGTATGGTTTTTATTAGGTGCCTGAACTCTAAGGAACTCTAAGGAATCTTAGATCTTCCACACAGAGAAGTTTCCTCATTATTTGTTGTTGGACCCAGTTTATTGACATACTGGGTTTGCGACACTTCAAGGGACACCACAGAGACTGTTTGTTTCGGTTAAACAGGAAGTTCCAGACAGGCATAACTCATTTTCAGTGGGTACCTGGGAAAATGCAGAATGAGCAGAATGTGTTAAAGCATGGCTGAATATATTTTATGTAGGCCCAGTATTGTAGTTACATGATCAGTTTCCTAAAAATGGCTGGAAAGGGCTTTCCTAAAAGGGAACATGTGTCACTGTCTTGGTACAACACAGATGTCCAGTACTGGCCTCTGTCTGCACTCGGTGTAAGAAAACAACATTGCCAGGGGTGCCAGAAGCTGCAGAAGGCTGGGAGGGGCACTTGCTAATCTGAAAGGTCATTTTTTTTAGCTGTCTACTGCTATAACAGAAGCATATCTGTGACATAAGATGTATATAGTGTAAATAGGAGTTACATATGGAAATTTCATAGAACATTACAAATGAAGCTAATGTTGCACCTGGATGGTATCTGACCTAGTCACCATATACTCAAAAGTTAGAGAAAAAACGGAAGTAGTGCTGTAACACACACGGAAGTAGTGCTGTAACACACAATGTTGTTATATAGGGAGCAACAACCACAGACGAGTGGTGGGAAGCTGTTAAACACTTTATTCATACTGTTAAACACTTCAGTCAGACTTAAGAAAAGTCCAAATGAAGTGTTTACCAGCTTCCCACTGCTCTTTTGTGGTGACTGCAGATTGCTGTAATGCTCTAGTGTGACTAGACCTTAACAGTAGTAAGAGGTACTAAATAAAAACTTAAGAACCTTTCTGATATCCAAATGGTGCTTAACAAGCATGCTTCTCCCTAAATTCACAGCATAATCACAGTGATCCATGCACTGCAAGTCATTATCTATCAAATTTTATTTATTTATTTACATTTGTTGACTGGGAGTATCCGACTGGACGTAGGTCCATTTTCAGTGGAGGCCCGGGGAGAAAAGCTCAACAGTTAAAATAAACAGACAGTAGTTACATTGGATTACATAGCGATTAACAATTTAACATAGCAATTACTTACAACATATTTAAAGATGAAGAACATAGTACATCAGCAGACAACTAGAATCTTTATCTGTGAAGTACATAACAGATATTAACAAATGTTAAAATAAGAAGTTCCTGCTGTATAATAAGTACTAGGCTGATGAGCATCTGAGATTGCTATAATCAAGGTAGTTAGTGGAGTGGAAAGAAAGGTAGTGGTTGGATGGGGTGGTATAAGACATAAAATGCATCACAGAACATCTAGATCCTGGCAGTCTCCAAAACTCAGGTTGTAGAACTGGATTTTGACACAGGTTTAGTGAAGGCTTCTGCCATAGACCCAGCTATTCTACAACTGGCTCTGCTCAGAGGTGTGCACTGAAGGTTGCTATAGCTTGTGCATGGGGGTGGGGGGCTGGGAACAGTGAGATTATTATTTTTAAATTCTTGTCACAATCAAACATGAGTGGTGTGCACAGAAGGTCACTATAACTCGTTTGACACTGGCAAAAGTGTGATCTTTATTTCGTTAATTTTTATTTTTATTTTTATTTTATTTTACATTTGTTAACCGGGCTAGTCTGGCTGGATACATGTCCATTTTCAGCAGAGGCCCGAGGAGAAAAGCTCCATTATCATACTATTAACTTTGCAGTACAAAACAATCAATGAATCAAAAACAATCAATCAAAGACAAAAAGCAAACAACAATTAGACAAACAGTGTAAAATATGAAAGCAGATAAAGGAACGGTTATTATGTAGTTTAGAAAATGCAGAGGTAGTAAAACAAGAGATAGCAGTAGAGAGGCAATATTAAAAAGAATTAATTGCTAGAGTGAGACTGTCACGGAAAGAAGAGGATTGAGAAAAATAGTGACATATGGAGAGTTAGTAACAGAAATGAAGTATGCACAAAGTAGAAAAGTACAAGTTGTGCCTGGCACTAGTATTTAGGACATAGATTAGCATAGAAGTAACCAGTAAGTGAGTAAGAGAAGAAAAGATGACAAGAATGTAGTGATATAGCATGAAGCAGGAAGATATAGGAAGTGTGAAAGAAAAGAAGGAAGAGAAAATAAGCAGGTTGGTCAGTAGAGGGATCAATCAGAAGTTAAGAATAATCAGAGGAAGTGAAAAGGAGGGGACTGGAAAGAAGTGAAATCTTTGCTGAGCTCAGTCAGGATTGGAGCATGGGCATAGCCAGTGGTTTTGTAAATTATTTCTAATTTGTTTTTTGAAAAGGTGAGATGAGCCTAGGGAGGTCAGTTCTCTGGGAAGTTTATTCCAATATGATCCAACAGTATTTGCAAATAAGGAGTCACCTGCTTTATTGTGAGATTTAAGAGTAGTTACTAGAAGCTTTTCTCACAATTAAACCTCGGTGGCATGCATGGAAGGTCTGTATAGCTTGTGTGAGACTGTGACCGTGTGGTCATTATTTCTTTAACGTTTCTCACAATTAAACCTCGGTGGCATGCATGGAAGGTCTGTATAGCTTGTGTGAGACTGTGACAGTGTGGTCATTATTTCTTTAACGTTTCTCACAATTAAACCTCGGTGGCATGCATGGAAGGTCTGTATAGCTTGTGTGAGACTGTGACCGTGTGGTCATTATTTCTTTAACGTTTCTCACAATTAAATCTCAGCACTATGGACACAAGATCACTGTAGCTTGTGTATGGGCTTTGTATTATCTAGTGGCAACAGGCTAGAATACATGACTGTGATATTTTTTCCGCTTTTCTCACACACACATTTCAGAAGTGTATACAGGTTGCAAACTTTGAGGGGTAAGGGTAAGGAGACATATTGTGAATATATAACTTGGATCAAGTTAAATATGTGACTATATTTTGCTTGTTAGATGGATACACAGAAGGTAGCTGTCTTTTATGTGTGAAGAGGGAAGCTGCATGATATATGACAGCAACAACTAAAAATGAATGTCTGTGGCCATTTATCATTCAATTTCATCACAAGCTAACATCAGTGGGATACACAGAAAGTGACTATCCTTTATTTTTGTTTTGACAGGGAGACAGACTATTCTAAGATAAGAGTTATATATCTTTGTATCCATTTATCTCCTCAGTTTATAGGGAACTACTTTTTTGGAAGCTTTGATCATTAAATCATGGCCGCAAATTATTTCTTCCTTGAAAGGAAAAAAAGACTGAATTTTTTTACTGAGTCATGATTTTTCCTCAGGGCTCAATTGCAGCAAAAAGTTGGGGAGTGTACCTTACAACATCTAGAACCCCATGGCTTTTGTGGCCCATGCAGCCTACAGACTATCAGCTTAATTCTATTAATTCCGCCACAGTTATTATACTGCAGTCTTGACCATCTAGGGAGTGGTGAAAGGATGCAGGAAGAAAATGATGCATAAGAATGAATTTCTTTCTTTCTTTAGCCACAGTTTTTCTTCAGGCAATCTTTGGTTAAAAGGTTGGGAAAAAACGTCTAAAATGTAACTCAGAGTATCTAGACCCAATGGCTTCTAGGGATCTGAGACCTCTGGCTTAATATGATTACTTCCTCTTCATTGTTATGGTGCAGTTTTGGCCAGGTAGGGTATATTGAAAGAATGCAGGAAAAATATGAAGAGTACAGCAAAGTGTGTGAAAACAAGATAAAAGTAATCTGAGTAGTGTGGCAAGGCCAGGATGGGGGGAGGGGGTACACTGGGGGTATGCATGGGGGACAGTGGGCAATTGGGGGGGGGTCAATGAGTCATTTTCCTAGGGTTTCATTTCATCAGAGGCCAGAGTGAAAATATTAATTACTGCCAGGGACTGCTCCATTTAAGTACATCACACCACTTACAGATAGTGTTTATTCCACACCATAAAACATTGTATAGCACTGTGACAGCTGGGTAAGAAAAAAAGGCATGCAGGATGTTTGATTTGTCAGATTTCTGATATACAACAATCCTTTTGATTGTATCTTTATTTACTGTGTTAGAATAGATATGTGAATGAGCCAGTTATGTAAATAAGGTACATGAGAAAGGCTGGTTGTGAAACGCAGAATTCCAGGGACTTATCAAACGGAAGGAGTGCAGAAAAAAGTGGGAGGTAGAAAATACTGACCAGGCTAGGAAAGAATACCGGTTGGTTAACAAAGAGGCTAAGAAAGGAGTTGTAATAGCAAAGAACAAGGAATCAGAGGCATCTACCAGCTTCTGGAAAGTGACTCAGCAGGTGGCAAAATAAACTATATCAAGCTGCAAGGCAAAGCCAGAAAATAAAGAAGATAGACACCTTACAGAAGCTGCACTGCCCCAGCCACTGCCTACAGTGAGAGAAGAGGAGGAGCCCAGCACGGAAGTAAGAACAGCACTAAGGAAAATGAAGTCAGGGAAAACAGCAGACGCAGGTGAGGTCACAGCAGATATGATAAAGATGCTGGGTGAGATACAGGAGAAATGGATTGTGATGGTACTCATAGCAGTATGGGGAGAATAAGCATACTCATGCCAGTGTACAAGAACAAAGGGGACATCCACAAATGTGGGCAGTACAGAGGTATCAAGCTGTTGTCACATTGCATGAAAGGTCTGGAGAGGGTGATTGATAAATGGATACTCAGAGTAGTAGAAAGTGAGATGGGAGATGAGCAGTTCAGATTCAGATCAGGATGCAACACAACTGACCCGATGTTTGCAGTGAGACAGATAGTTGAGAAGCTAGAAATGAGGGAAGAATCCAACTAGGCATTCCTAGACTTGGAGAAAGTATATGACAAGGTCCCAAGAAAGCTGATTTGGGCAGTCTTGCTGTGGATCAAAGTCCAAGAAACATTGGTAGAATTAGTGCAGGCTATGTACAAGGACCCAATGACTCAAGTCACAAATTCAGACTCACAGAGGGTTTCCCGGTGGGAGTGGGTGTGCATCAAGGTTCATCTCTGGGCCTACTGCTGTTCATACTGGTGATGGATTGCATTAGCAAACAAGTCGGAGGGAACAGATCAACAAAGTTGCTGTATGCAGACAATGTGGTATTACAGGCCAACTCTGAGAAAGAACTTCAGCAAAAGATAAGGGAATGGAATGCAAAACTGAAGACACATGGGAAAGACTGAGTACACATAAGACAGTAGTAATGGCAGAAAATGGGGGAAATCAGAAGAAGCTGAGAACTGAGATAGAAGGGAAGATAGTGGAATGGTTTAACAGCTTAGGTATCTGGGAGAGGTGGTTGAGCAGAAGGGAACTCTGAATGAAGATGTCAAAGCTAGAATCAGAGGAGCTGCAGCCAACTGGCATAGAGTATCAGGTGTGGTGTATGACAGAAGAATGCCAATGAAGCTGAAAAGTAAGGTGTACAAAACAGTGGTATGACCAGTACTACTGTATGGTAGAGAAACCTGGGCAGCAAAGGTAGAACAGATGAGGAAGCTAGAGGTGATGGAAATGAAGTGCCTGAGATGGGTGGTAGGATGCACACTGTAGAACAGACAAAGAAATGAGGACATAACAGCAGAAGCCAAAGTATAAACAACTGAAGAAAAGATCAAACAGAACAGATTACAGTGGCTTGGGCATGCTCAGAAAAGCAGAAGACAATCTGGTGAAAAAGATTTGGGACAGACAGGAAGAAGGCAAGAGGAAACAAGGGCGTCCAGTAAAGAGGTGGATGGATTGTGTGAGAGAAGATCTGTGACAGTTAGGCAGGAGTGTGTCATTGACTCAAGCGAGATGGCGACACTTAACATAACACCCCAACCACATGAAGAAAATGGGAAAAAGGGGGTTGATGACGATGATTTTTGGTCTGTTCCTCATAGAATTTGTGGTTATCTAGAAAACTATTGAGGATAACGCACACTAAATAATAAGACATTGAAGCCTGAGACTTCATATGCTCCAGGAAATCCATGCTGATGCAAAACCTGTTATTCTAGTAGCTTTCTAAATTTATAAGAGCAATATTTAAAATCTGTCCCTAATTTTGGCCCTTTATCCACCCGTTATTTTTGGCTTTGTTCAGAATTCTTAAGCAAAAGTTCAGGGGCATGCTGAGGATTACAGTCAGTCACTAATGCCACATGTTAAAGCTCATACTTCTATTGTTCAGAAAAAAGCATGTTGATGCACAACCTGTTCTGTTACATTTTTAAGTGAATTAATAATGTTTAAAAATTGACTCTAGTTTTTGAGCCTTTATTCCTCATGATATTTTTGACTTTGTTAAAAATTCCTGAGGAAAAGTTGATCTGTATGCCTTAACAAAAAAAAAGCGAGTGAGAGAGAGAGAGAGAAAAAACACTCGCATAGGGTTTTCTATGGTAACTGTAAGCTTGGGCAGCACCATCAGAGAAGTCCTATTTATATACATCTGCTTACAGAACCCAGAGTGTGAAATTCATAGCTAGATGTATCTCAATAAACAAGGCACATTAAAAGAATGAAAAAGTAGAATTAAGTATTCTCCAGAAATTGTGTAACAACAACATTTTAACAGAAATACAGAAGTTGCAAAAGTGCATTTCAGAAAAATCATCTGTTTACCCATGACATGTATCTACAAAACATTCTGGGACCATTACTTTTTGTGTTGCATCAGATTTTATAAAAAAATCTTATGCCCATCAGCTTCAGCCCCTTCACCTCCTACCCCACCCACTGGACAATTTCAGAGTAACTCACATTTCTTACAACATTCCTACATACATGAGTATCAGTTCTGTTTCTATTAGAATCATTAACCTTACCTTGAATGGTGGATTCATTGTTCTGCAGTAGAAGAAACAGAACTGCTAACCCACGCAGCACGGCAAGAAAATTCATCCCTAAAAAACAAAAGTAAAACCTGTAAGCATTTCATTGAAAATAAAAGGACTTCTGGTAGTAGAGGAGAAAAGATAACATGATAATGTTTTTACATATGACACATTCTGCTCATTTTACCTTTGGTTGTATAGATTATATTTTTTCATTTTTGAAATAGGTAGAGCTAATGGGAAAAATTAGATCATTCTGTCTGTGGCACCTGATTGATTATCAAAATGTAAAATATAATAACCAATAAAAAGAACACTATATTTTTAATGTGTAATGCCAGTAAACTCCAAAATGTTAGGAGGCACTGATTTATAAACCTATCCATTTGCTTGCTGCTATTACTTGTATGATACCATAGCTTATGTTAGATCTTTTATGTTCATATGGCTTTCCAGGGGTTACAGCACTCATGGAAACAGAGAACACTTTCATAAAGGCCCATTGCACATTCTCCATTGACTATTTTTGGGGTATTCACAAGGTCATAAAGCCCATGGATCCCTATGGATGAGATACCACCCTCAGCTCTTGTCCCTAGGGGAATAAGAATGATGTAAGACTTTTCCCCTTAGGGTGTTACCACTCTGGACTTTGAATCCAGTGATCTGAGTTCATTTCTCAGTGCAGTCTTCCTCACTTAATACCTTCTCAGAAACAGGATTCACATCCATGGGAAGTAAAGCTTTGCCCTGCCCTTATTCAAGCAAAACTTGGATCACTGGATGGGGAATTGTACAACTACCCTGGGGTCTGGCACCATCATTTCTATTAGAGAGAGAGAGAGGAAGCTTGTAAATGCTCAGCCACTCATGCCCAATTTTATATACTCCCACAAAATCTAAGGGATCAGTACCTTTCTTATATTTCTGGGAAGCCATATAAAGCTTAAAACAGCCCTTTAGGGTTGTTAGCCTAGAATTCTCCTATGATACTATGAATGCATTCCACGATAAACATCTTATAAAATGCTTTTGTGAGATTTAAAAATGACAAATCCATAATGTCTTTTTTATTTTGTTCCTACTTTTTCACTTTTATAGATACTAACATCAATACAATATATTTACAATTTCTAATTTATACTCCTACAGCATTTTATACCATCCCAAAAACCATTACTGCTTTCTAATCTGTGTTTCTTGTTTAAAAAAAGTAATATCAAGTGCAATTCTTGCTTAAAATGAGCTGGTATAAAGCAATAACAAAATATATGCTCCTACTAATCCACAACCTTCTCTTCATATCACCTACATGCAACATATATGTATATATTTGAGAAATTCTTTTTCAAATATTGTGATGTATGAACATACTTGTGAATGTATTTCCAAGAAAAAATTCTAAAACAATGTGATTTATCATATTTCAATATTCAACTAAAATTCTTCTTTAGTTACTATCACCCATAAATTATTCCTCCACACTTGTCTTAACTTAAAACTGCCACCCTTATAAATTACTCCTCCACACTTGTCTCAGCTTATTTTTGCTTTCTTACAGTTTAATCAATGTCTTATATGCCTTACTTAAGTATTTGTTTAAACACCTGCTTCTCTCTTTTATCTTCCAGTAACAGCTGTGCAACCTTCAAATGCATCTTCTGTATGAGTTCTGTTAAACACAACTTTTTAGACATCTTCACCATCCCTTCATGTTCTGTCTTTATATATCTTGGGAATCAAAACATCTGAGCTGTATCTTCTATTTAATAGATGTTTCACATACCCCAGTCGTTGCTTCACTGTATAATACTATTATTCTATTCTTGCTCTCAGGCCTCTTAATGTATTTTTTTCATAGCTTTCATTTTACTCCAAGCAACGACTGTATTATAATTTTCAATTTTGCATTTTAGATTTTAACCGACATAAGGTATAATATCTTAAATTACATTGGATTATAGTAATACTCTGGATCTAGTACATTCAAATCCCACATTTATTTGGCATTCTATGTATTCCATGTTATTCTTGATTTACTACCTTCTAATATCATATACTAATCAACTTAAAAAAAATTCAATAGTATAGAAAAGCCTGAAATACATATAACACGAAGGAAATGAAATACTTGTACACTTTAATTTGAGTTCCAACCCAATGATTTTCTCTCTAAATATCATGTTTTAATCTACCTTTCAATTTACCATAACATTTAGTAAGCTACCTTCCTTAAGAATGCATTAACCAATCCCCTAAATATTTCATAGATTGACTTTTCCATAAATGTTCATATTCTTTTCTCACCTCTTGAAAATGCACACAGTTGTCAGCACCCCAGTTTTCATTCTGTTTACTTTATTTCCTGACATACCTCCCAAATTGTCAGGTATACAGAATAGCTTATCAGTGTGTACTTCAGGGTCAGTCAAATAAGTCAAGCCATCATTCATGAACAAATATATCTTGAATTCTTTCCACATTGCTCTATACCCATTTAAACCAGACATTCTCATCACTCCCTCTAAGGTCTCCAAAAAAAAGTTCCCCTACCTATTTTTATAGGCATTAATGTATCCACATGTGTTTTAACTTGTGCTTTAGTCTTAATAAAACCTGCTTTCATCATTTCAATAAATTTGTCTGGAAACCCAAAATGCTTTGCTGTTTTCATGAAATAAAAACATTTCACCCAAACAAATGCCTTCCTGCATTTAGATTTATTGTTACTAAAAACGGGAAAGAAAGTCCAACACCAGGAATAAATCCAATGCACTATAAGAAAAAGTAAAATGAAAAAGAAACAATGCACTGAAAACTATGAGTGGATAGCACTTTATTAAATGTAATGCACTGAAAGTATGAGTGGATAGCACTTTATTAAATGTAACGCACTGAAAGTATGAGTGGATAGCACTTTATTAAATGTGACGCACTGAAAGTATGAGTGGATAGCACTTTATTAAATGTAAAGCACTGAAAGTATGAGTGGATAGCACTTTATTAAATGTAACGCACTGAAAGTATGAGTGGATAGCACTTTATTAAATGTAGCGCACTGAAAGTATGAGTGGATAGCACTTTATTAAATGTAACGCACTGAAAGTATGAGTGGATAGCACTTTATTAAATGTAACAACATGTGTTGCTTTAACTTGAAAAAGTACCTAGAACATGAAAGTGCTTATTTTTTTTCTGGTTTTAGATTTAATGAGGTGCTATCTTTTTTTCAGTACATCTTTGGTATTATGTTATATCTACATCCTTCCATGATGCCATAATATGGTTCTTATAGATAACTATACTAAATAATTTAAGTAATGTAACCATGACTTCTCCCCAGAATTCAGTCAGCAGACCATCATTGCCAAGTGATTTTTCACTGACACTGCTTGCTAAATACTTGCTTTATTTCCTTCTTCATAATTGATATCATTAAATTGTCTTCCTCTTTCTAACTTAGAAAAACCTAGATTTGTTTTAAAAAGAGTTTGAATTTCATCCTCTTTCTCCCCTCTCCCCATTTCATTTAAGTTTGATATAGCTCATCATAGTACTGAATAAAAATCTTCACTATAGACACTTAATCACAATTTATTGCTCCACTTTCCTTCCTTTTAATAGCTGCTATCACACACTGCACCCCCTGTTGCTTTAATCTAACTGCTAGTGTTTTCTGGTAATCCTGTAAATTAAAAAAAATTGTCATTTAAGACTTGCTTCCATCTTCTTCCCCTTAAAATAAAATTTTCTTCCCATGTCATGTTGCCCCAACTCCTCTTCCAGTCTCTGATTTCGCACTGTATTTTATCGTTTTCATCTTGTCTGCTCTTTACTTCATTTTTTTGTTTGTCTTTCGGCTTTTCCCAGTTGGGGTCGCCACAGTGGAACTCTGGTCCGCTCATGATTGGCAGTGGATTTTTATGGTGCCGAGTTGCCAGCCTGACGCCCAACCTTCAATGAAGGCATGCCCATTCATGCTTGCACCTACCTGCATGTCTTTAGCGTTATTCAACCACGGGGAGGACATGCAGACTCCACACAGAAGGCGCTCCAGCTGAGAATCGAATGGGAGAACCTTTTGCTATAAGGCGACAACACTAACCGCTGTACTACAGCTCTTTACTTCATTATAATCTGCTAAAAATGTTGCTAATTCCACTCTAGCATTAGAAACCTTCAATGCCTTTTCAGGCTTGAGTGCATACCTACCCTAACTTTTACAGTTTAATAAAGCATGATTTGCAAGAGATATTGGGTGAACAATGAGCTACCTATCCACATACATATGCTCTGCTGTAACACATATTTTATTTATCAGCAGCCAGGCACTAAGCTTCCCAGACATAAAAGTATACTTCTATCACTTGATAGTTTGATATCCAACACAAGTGTTAAACCCACTGTTTTCACATAGTCTGCTACATACCTCTTTCTAGGAATTCACGTCATTCATGCCTAGGGTTGTAACCACATTCCAGTCCCCTATATAAATGACAACACCCTCCTGAAAAGCAATTCTCTATCATCCTGAGTCTAAAGTCATGCTCTGTTATTCTTAGAGGAAATATGGGTATACTCATTTCTAGGCATCCCTTTACTGCTACACAGCAGCCATTTACATCTTCAGTTGTATTCTGAAAACTTAGTTGGCATTCAACATAGATTAACAGTATTACTTCTTTTCTCCTACCTCCTGGAAAGGAAAACGTTTGTTATACTATCACAGAATAGGAACTGTATTTATGCCAAAATTCATTATATGTGTGACAGTAAAGGCATTGCTTTTTTGTGACTATTGTGAAGCATATTATGTGGGTATGACTTAATGATTGTTCAAAAAACGTATTTATGAACATATGCATGATATGAAAACTGCCACTGAAAATAATGCATTAGTCAAGCATCAAAAACAATTTTAAGCTTTGTTTCTTTACATTAGAACATGTTTGCCTGATATGAGGGAAAGTGATTATAAAAGCATGATTGAATAAAGAGAAATGCTTTGGCAATCAAATTACAAGCAGATTAATTTCCAAGACTAAATGTTTCTTTCTGTTATTTAATGTATTTAGAAAACATAGATAAGACTCATGTATATACAGGTTTTTATTTTCATATTTCTGTATTTTGATATTTATTGAGTATATTTTTGTAATTATATATATTTATTACTGGTATCAATTTAGTGGATAAATGTGACACATGACTGTGATTTTGTATTGAAGTGAAGTATAGGGTATTTATATGGGATTCTGAGGAAGTTCAGTCACTGAAGAACTAAAGCACTAAATAAATGTTTATTCTTGGTTAGTTTGGTGCTTTTCTTTGTTGATTTGCTTTCCAGTAATGGACATTCTGGCTGCTGTTTACTTAAGGAAAAAGTTTTCCTCACGGTCAGTTGTCTCTGAACAATGCATTTTGCTTGGAATCTTCAAATGTGTTTCTTATAATGCCATTATATGTGGCTCTAACCTTCTCACGTATGTAAATATATTATTGTTCTTTAGTAGATTAGTCAGCTCATTCACATTCCATGAAAGCATTTTCATTCAGCCTCATTATTTTACTCGTCTTTCTTTCTGCATATACTGAATTTTTAATAATTAATTCATATTTATAAGTTCATATTTGTGTATTAGGCTAATGACCACAAGGGCCTTTTTTGTGTATTAGGCTAATGACCACAAGGGCCTTTTTAAGCCTAACCATGCATCCCAAATCTCTGACAAGTTCTGCTACCCTTGACAAGTATAAGCAGGAGCTTGGAAAATGAAACATTTACAGAAGGGGGTCTGGGAGATACAGACTGCCTGTGTCTACTAGAGACAAAAATGCCAAACCAGAATTGAATTTCCAGTTCCCCATTCATTTTTCCATGTTACACTTGAATTGGATTAGGAAGGAACTCTGCTACACATGGACGGGAAGCCTGTTCCAGAGAAGGGGCATTCTCCAGGATACATGCCTGTCTTTTATGCAGGTCCTATTTATATCACATACAAGATTTATGTCTTTAGAATGGGTAATTCTGGTGCAGTTTGTTTTGCAGATATGCAGGAAGTCCATCAGGGTAGGATCTGACAATGCACTGTATGCCAGGCATAGATCTCTTCTCAACAGTCTGCAGGAGACAAAATACAGGGATAGGGCTTTAAGGCAGTCTGCATAGGACCTGTTACTTACCCCTGTATTCTTTTAGTGAGGAACCTCTGTGGATGTTGTAATTGTTGGATGTGCCTGGTTAGGTACCTATCATAGGGGGCATTGTGCTCAATAAAAAGTCAGATGAATGCAGAATACAGTGGAATAATGACTTCCTTGGACCTAGATGCCATACCTTTGTTTATAAGTTGCACAATATAGAATGATTTCCTCACTACTGTAGAGATGTGATGGTCAAAGTCTAGATTACTCTCTATGTGTGTCCACAAGTCTCTGACTTCTGGGTGGATTCCTTAGGGGTGTGTTGCCAACATGATAGTCACCATGGGTGGATGACTTTCTGAGGCATACTATTATACATTTTTTTGGCATTTAGTTGTAGTCCATGGCTCTGATACAAGATATTTGGCTGTTTCAGCCCTTCCTGGAAAACATTAGTGTTGGTGGAGGATTCTATGACTACTCCTAATTTGCAATCATCTACAGATTTGGTCAGGCAGAGGCCCTTGACATTGGCCTTGACTTCAGTTTTTACGTTTCATAAAAATGCTTATCTTAGTCAAAAAATACAACAGAAAAGTCCCTAAAACAACTATATACAATTCAAACATATATTTCAGTTTACAAACGCAACTTAACAGACAATTTTGCTATACTGTTATCCTTTAATAACTCCAATTGTTAGGCATACCACTACTCATAAGAGTTTGCCCTAGTTAGTCCCCCTTTATTATATTTGTCATGCTTCTGTTTGCTCTCCTAAATATGCTCTAAACTATTCAACAAAAGAGACAAGTTACACAGATTAATTAAATATGTTCAATTAAATTAAACATGAACTTCCAAATTCAGACACAGAGAAACTAGGATTTCTCACCTCCACCACCGTATTCCAGTGAGGTAAAATAGTTCAGTTTCTAAAGCAGGGGGAGCAACCACCATTCTCTTTTGAAGCGAATCTTATAATAACCCACTTTTAGAATGGTTGTGTTATCATCCTCAGTGTATTAATACTTTTAAATAATGGAAAATGCCCATAAATATAAAACTGATTAACTCAGCTTCATTTAATCACTGCAATACATTCATCCAGCAAGTTTATGTAGACTCTATTGGCAGCCTTTTTCCTATGTCATTTGGACTGCAAAATTTCTCAAACCTTATTATGTGCAGCTACCTGCACTCTTTCTCTGGCTTCAGCATTTTTTGTTTGAACTCCAAACATATCCTTTATCTCCCCAGTTAATTTCTGGGGTCTATGTTTACCCATCAAACAACAAGTTAATCGAACAGCTATTCAGCAAACACTAAACCTTGAGCATCCCTTTTACTGAACGGTCAAATCATTGCAAAGACATTCCTTGAACTGTAATAGCTGACCAATGAGAAGGAAGTACTGCACTGCATAACCTAAACTAAACAAAACCTGCTGTAACCCATCAAGGTGGGGGACTGCACCCCCCAAACCCCCTAACTATATTTACCAACTCTAAGATTGCACTAGAATGGGGAAAAGGGCAAATTTCTAAAAGGTTTTGTTTAGTTTAGACTATGCAGTGTGGTACTTCATTCTTGTTGGCCAGCTATTACAGTTTGATGAATGTCTTTACAATGATTTGACTGTTCGATAAAAGGGATGTTCAAGGCTTAGTGCTTGTTGAATAGCTGTTCAATTATCTTGTTGTTCGATGGGTAAACTTATACTCTCTAATTACTTGAGTAATTTCCTAAGGATCTGTGAACATGTTGAGATAGTATGGAAGAAAAATTTGAAACACAGCAGAATACAACAAATGACATTTCAGTTTTCTTAGTCTACATTTCCTCATTGACTCATCAAATTATGTACTGTATGATACTTCCTTGTACATAACAAAAAGTCGTGATCAAAGAAGACTTGCTTTTCTCTCACCATTAAATCCTCTCCTGCCTCTGCATCATGGAAATTATGTACAAGAGTATTCAAAAATTGCAGAGCAGTACATACACTTGACAAAAATTCTTTATGTAGACATTTAGATAATATCAGTGGTAAACAGAGATGATTGTTTTAGTTATTAGAACAACTTACTGAAAGTGTTAAAGGCTAGCTTTATTTTGAGTAACAGAAATAAAATAGTTAATCTGCTACTAGGCAAACTGATGAATAATATAACTGTAGCAAAATAAGAAAAAAGGCAAAACTATGAGAGAGAGAGAAACTGTAAAACAATCTCAGTGAGTAATGTTATCTCAGAGGGTGTGGACCATATAGTTGAATCTTACAGAGGAATGTAATTGGTTATATTGTATAATAAAGAGCATTGTAGAATCATGGCTGCAGCCAGCTACATGCCAAGGAAACTATTGTGTATAAAATAATGATTCAGGTGCCAACATTTTGCTTAGCACAGGCATACAAAACATCCTGAATTTAAACAGATAAATGAAATTATGAAGATGCAAGTGAGTATCAAAAAAGCATAAATGTCCAGAATAATGTATGCTTAAAGCCTAATGACTTTTTGGCATACATGGTGAAGTCTTGACTGTGACACAGAAAATCTGGGTTCAGCTAATGGCCCAGGTGCTATAAGAGCTGATTTGGGATGAGAGAAGAATGACTAGGTTTATTCTTTCTTGCCTGTCTCATTGGGTAGGGTGTAGGGGTGTACTAGGGACGGCCAATGACACAATACCTAGTAGAGATGAAGAACCAATAACAAAGGCATTGAAAATCAATGGGGCAGCCAAAGCAACTGACTAATGTCACCAGAAATGCAGAGTGACACCTTTGCAGCATGTACTCACCCATTGAGGAAATGTTGTACAAAACGTCAAGGAGGAGTTAGGGAGAAAACTGAAAAAAAATCTGAAGCGGTATTAATGATGTTGCTCAGGGAGGTTGTGATATTCTTTCTGCTTCCCAGAACAACCTTCATAAGTAACTCACCCTTCAGTATGAGGGCAGCTGGTGGCCCTTAATCTGGACATGTTAACCTGGATTTGGGAGACTTAATCAAAAAGGAACACTAGCTAGGACCAGATGGTCTTGCTACCACAGGAGAAAAATGATGGAAAAAATGGAAGACTTTTGAATATGTGTTGTATCTCTAATTCATTATTTAGGATAAATACCACACAAAAAAACAGCAAGTTCATCATAGAATTGTATTCCTGTGGGGTCAACGTTGATAAGATGGTATGCAATTTCAAAATTTCTAGTGGTATCACTTCATGGGAAATACTTGCAGAATCATTATGAAACAAACAGCCTGACAAACCTATCAGCAAAGGTCATAAACAAGCACATACAGATGACTGATCCTTTTCTGGGAATACAGCTGAACATGGATTAAGATTTGGTGCAACAACTGACTCTTAATCTAAGAAGGGATGATTTGGAGCATGTTCACTGACGTCATTTGATTGCCTCCTGGGGTAGGAAGGGATGTATTAAAATAAAAAAGAAGGGAAAAACATCAGAAGTGATCTAGAGCATGAACATGTTCAGTGAGGCTTCCCTACACAGCCTTGAGGAGAAATTCCCCAAGTGTCAGTAACTCAGAGAAAAAGAAGTCAAAAAGCATAACACCAAATGCTTTTCTCCATAGGAAATCATTGCCAGAGCAATTTCTAATTGTGCACTGGAAATGATTCACTTTCTAGGCAGATTCCTTCCTTCTTTGAGCAAGTACAAATATGGGGTCAGTATATATAAATTTGGAGGGTGTGGCACATCCTGCAAAAACAAGAAAAAGGGAGTTTTTCACCCTTTTGGTGTTTCAGGCATTTTTGTTTAATTTGTCAAAACAAGAAAAAAGGGAGTTTTTCACCCTTTTGATATTTCAGCCATTTTTTTTAATCTGTTGAAACAAGAAAACGGAGTTTTTCACCCTTTTGGTATTTCAGGCATTTTTTTTTAATTTTGTCAAAAGAAGAAAAAGGGATTTTTTCACCCTTCTTGTGTTTCAGGCATTTTTTTTTTTAATTTTGTCAAAACAAGAAAAAAGGGAGTTTTTCACCCTTTTGATGTTTCAGCCATTTTTTTTAATCTGTTGAAACAAGAAAAAAAGGAGTTTTTCACCCTTTTGGTATTTCAGGCATTTTTTTTTTAATTTTGTCAAAACAAGAAAAAGTGAGTTTTTCATCCTTTTGGTGTTTCAGGCATTTTTTTAATCTGTTGAAACAAGAAAAAGGGAGTTTTTCACTCTTTTGGTGTTTCAGGCATTTTTTTCATTCTTTTGAAACATCGAGTTTCGGGAAGTTGGTATTTCATAGTGGAACTGTTAAGTGATTATCTTCCTTTTGGTATATCTATGATTATGGACTGAAAATGAAAAAAAAGTCTTAAAATAACTGTTGTTGATTCTTTTTTGTCTTGTACTCAAATTGAATGTGCATGAAATTAACTGAGATTAAAATAAATGTATGGCAAGAATAACATTTGTTAACTAAAAACATTAAGCAAAGGTTAGAGCAAATACAATCAGGTTAGCAAAACAGACCCTAAGTGGCAACACAGTAGGGCTGGGCATCTCATATACGCAAGGTAGTTTGATTCAGAACTTTATGTATGCCCCTACATCAGACAGTGTAAGGAGCCTTACCCGACAAGCAAAAAGTAAGTTTAAAGATGAGTGATGTTTGATATTCATTCTTCTTCTGTATTTTAAGTCTTTTTTTCATTGTTGGTCATCATCATCATCAGATAATCTTTGAAAATCAGAATATGCCTTTATTCTGATGAAAAATGGGAAGCATGTTCTGCAATTTCAAAGTATAAATCTTGCAATATACCTGTAATATTATCGTCTAGATGTTTAGCAGTATGGCAGTTCATCACAGAAGTTTAAGGGTATGAGGTTCATCATATAGTCTTAAGTTTTATTGCATCATTCTCCACATTCAGACTCTGTGACTCTGACAAAGCTACTGCACCAGTTTTCCCTGTTCACCACTAAAAAGGTACTTGTATCTATTTAGCATATTTAGTTAACACATAAATAAAATAAAAAAGTATACTATGGGATACAGCATAAGTCTGTATTTGCCTTTACTGAATATGCCTGACGGACTATGGTTGAGTCTTAGAAAAAAATATATTTGTAACTTAGGGTTAGGTTACACCAAAATGTAAGAATTGCAAACAGGAATTCCAATGATGCCCCATGAATAATTCATTAGACAGCTGGGTGTGTACAGCTTGGCACAGTATTAACTCTTTTAGAATGATGTCACTTAGACAACCAGATAACATGCTGACATCAGAAGGCAGGAGAAGCATGCTCAGCCAGTGTTCTCCTTGCATGGATGGGACATCTATATTATAAAAAAGGGAAAAACAAAAATGTGGATGTTATTACTTGCTTTACTTTACTTCACAGGTCCACTAAAGCAGTGAGATAAATAACACTAGCTTTTTTTTTTCATTCGTTAAAGAAATCTCGGTGATACTCTGCAGTCCTCACTGTACAGTGTTGAATCTCACTGAGCATTCCAGATCCTCTTTTCAGAATCTTGCTTCTCACCCAACCTTCTAAATACAGACAGCTTCCACTTAGCCAACAGCTCTTTACACTTAGTAACTCCTATTTTTCTGAATACATTTTGGGCATTTGTTGTGTTTATCTGCAGCTATCCCTTATGGTAAAGCAGAAAGTCTCTGAATTCATTACTGTATCTATAATATTATATTCTTTTATGTTCCTGGATCTTGAAAGAAAAAGATCCTTGGGGCCAACCCAGCTGTCTACCTGTATACTTATTAAATAAAAGTGAAATAAATTAAGTTATTAGTAGGTCAAATATTTACAATTCATTTTCTGCTGGGATGCATAAACAAGAAGTAAATATTTCATCTTTTACTTCTTAGCACCACTTATTAAAAATAACTGCTTGCTCATGAGACGTTTAATGCAATCTTTGTGGCTTTGTAAATGTTAGCCATATAAAACAGCTACCTCTCCTTTGACTATCTGTAATATGTCATTCCAAATGCAATTAAAATAATAACATCATTCAAAAAAGGAAACTGAGCAATGGAAGACATTAAACAGTATGCCCTCAGCAGTATGTCAGTTTTGTTTATGAGGTAAATTATACATTTCATCTACATTTCTACACTTTCTGCTGCAGAATAGTTTCTGTCTCTACTAAATTTGCATATTCATATACATGCGTGATATGTGTGTGTGCATCTATGTAAGTATGTATCTATGTATCCCCCCCCCCCTCTCTCTCTCTCTCTCTCTATATATATATATATATATATATATATATATATATATATTTATGCGGGTCTGCTTTGACCCATCAAAATAACACTTCACTAGTCCGGTTTCACGAAAATGCATTTCTCCGGAAATGCACTTTTGCAAAAGTACAGATCACTGAGATTTTTGCTACAGATGGGTACAGTGGGACTAAAGGAATTTTCCCTTTTCCCACTGTAGTGCGATCTCGGAGTTGGTATATATTAGTAGCAGGGGTGTGGGGGCACATCCCCCCACATGGGGAGTGCATTTACTGTAGTGTGTTTGTTTTTTTTAATGGTTGGGTGATCTGTAGTTTCACAAAAGTGCATTTCCGTAGAAATGCACTTTCGTGAAACTGGACTAGCAAAACTGAGTTTCGCTGGAGTGTTATTTCGATGGGCCAAAGTAGACCCATATATACACATACACACATAAATATATATATATATATATATATATATATATATATATATATATATATATATTTATATATATGTACATACATACAGACAGACAGACACACACACATACACACATACACACACATATATATATATATATACACACACACACACGCGTGTATATATATATATATATATATATATATATATATATATATATATATATATATATATAAACATCATTTCTGAGCAATAATTAAAAGGTTAATCCATTCACAGCAACTTGAGAACAGCCAGCACAACATTTACAACATCAAAAATGCCTAAACATGGAATGAAACCAAGAGGCAAAACTGAAGTTCAAACATTAAATAGCAGTGAATATATAAAAAGAAAATAATTGTGATCCCTTATATTTTAGACATCTTAGGGTCCAAGTATAGCAGAAACTTTGTGGGTTGTATTCAATTACAAAATTTCTAATGAAGTCTTCTAGTTATATCGCTTTTTTTTTTTTTCAAGTCTCCTCTGACTGGTTTAACCCACCTGGACTGCCAAAGACCCTTTTCCGCTCTCTACTTTGCAGGCTGTTGCACCCACATCACACAGTAGAGTGTCTCTTTTTTCTAGGAATAAGATTTTTTTTGTGACCTGTCCCATTTTTCTATTTGGGAAGTGAAAGGCAGCAGTCAATTTGCTCTCACATTAGTGGGGCCAGGATTACTCCTTAATACAGTCCTAGTCCTGCTGGCTATTCAGGAACTGCACAATATGCAGGCATGCAATGCATGCTGCTATGCATACCTTTGTCATTGTGGTCTGGGCTGTGGCTAAAAAGGGTACATGGACCATCCCATTTAACCAGTTAATTTTTTTTTGTTTTTGCATTTTTCTCCCTTTCCATCATTCTGACAGCCCTCCCAGTGCAACACATCCTTCACTGGGTCTACTGATTTACCAGTCTACCATCAGACAAATAACCAAATTTATGTCAGGGCCAGTGAGGAACTTAAGGATGTCCTGGGGAGGAGTCGATGCTGTTCAACATCAAGCCAGGAGTAGGGGTTCTTATTTTAACCTACCCCTGTTTTGTCCATCCCCCCTCCCTTCTGGAGACCTGGTGCATTGAATGATTAGGCATACAATGAAGATGTGCAGGGTATTGCCCTGCATCTGCATTAGCTCAGCCACATCACCACCCTTTTCTCTTTTTGGACCATGCCTCCCATCCAGCTGTCTGTAGTATCCAGCAGGGATTGTCGCAGGACATAAACCAGTCCACAGAAATATACCTCATCCTTACAATACCATGGAATACTAACTCCATCTGTGGA
The DNA here is from genome assembly GCF_019279795.1 of Protopterus annectens. Taxonomy (NCBI): domain Eukaryota; kingdom Metazoa; phylum Chordata; order Ceratodontiformes; family Protopteridae; genus Protopterus; species Protopterus annectens. Next base: position 514,058,992 of record NC_056747.1, on the reverse strand, counting down.
AGAAAAGATACAGACAAATACAGTAGCAAAAATACACATAAACTATGTTAACTCTAAATTAGTTAAGCCCACAAAAATCCCAAAATACATACTACCATCCAAGCAATATAGCACCCACCATGTAAATCATACTCCAAACATGTAAATATGTTTATAATAAAACACCTAAAACAATGAGAAAATTTAATAAAATTATGCTTAAAGTAAAAACAGTAAAAAATGCAGGTAAAAATAAGTAAAGCACATTAAATAAATACATTAATATTTTAAAATACCAGTAATATGTGGTATTGCAACAGCATAAATATTAATAAATGTAAAATGAGCAACAGACATTCAGAGAGCTTACCTCAGAATTACATTGTCCTATGTGCCAACCTATATTGAATATCAACCCATACAGAAAACCTAAGAATAATTCTACCATTGTATACCTACACCAAAAAAGTCCAAAATCATATGTGCACGAGTGAGTGCACACACACACACACACACACACACACACACACACACACACACACACACACACACACACACACACACACACTCTTACACAATGAAATGAATGGAAACTAGAATATAAATAAAGAAATAGAGTATAGAGTATGCAGAGTTCTGGGTGTTATAAATGCAGTATGTGGTACTACACAATATTCCCTACTCTATCCTGAAACCAGTTCCATTCTAGTCTGGGCACATCAGTGCAGTCATTGTTTCATCACAGATGCTTATATCACAATTTAAGCCCTTGCCCCACTTTCTGGAGTTAGTAACCACATTTAAATATCTGTGCACAGTGGTCCCAACTTACAAGACAGAAAGAAAGAGAAAAGGAGAAACATTATTTCAATGTTTTTCTTGCTTTTTATTTGAAGCTATGACCCCTATGGCATAATATTCAGTGCAGCAAAATGTATATCATTCTAGTTCTTGCAAAAGCTTCCAAAGTTTATTAAACACAGCAGTACTGCATTTAGTTTCACATTGCTGCTGTTCCAAGGAATAAACTAAAACAGCTCAGCTTGAGCAACTTTTATACATTCACACTCATGACAGTGTAATTATAGCTGGAATATCATGAGTTAATTTAGATACCCTCAGCTCACTTTTAAGAATATACATAGTTGTGAGTAACCCATGAAAAGTTATATTTCTTTAGATTTACTGGTATTTACTAAGCACGCATGCCAGGAAACCATTAATAAACCTAGCCCAAATTTCCAATTGCCCTGAAGCACTGTCTGGTTAAGTGACTTGCTCAACGTCATACAGTAGGCAAATGAAGGCTGAGGGAATCAAACCCTGCACCACAGAAAGTATCTCATTAACAGCTCATAACCTTAATCTTTTGTGGTAGCTGCTAAAAAGTACACAACACCATTTTTGTAAAGAAAGCAAGCTACACTCATTGAGGGTCTCTTTATAGTTCTCACTATGTTCTTTAACAAATGGAAAAGCCAACATTCCAAAAAATATTATCTGTATATCTTTTCCATTAATGGGACATGTTTGACAGTTTTGAGACTCCAGCCTCCTATTGTAATATTAGTATTTATATAGTCTGACATTATAAAAAATAATATATTCTTGGGTAGAAAACATAAAGAAAAAAGCACTTCAAGAGGCACTGCCTAAGTCCTTACCTCTAAGTCCCATGATGATGCTGCAAAGTAGTTTGTAACTAATGCAGTGTCTGCTTCATTTATAGGAAGGGGAACTGCCTAAAGGGCAGGGCTGTTTCTTAATTTCCCTGTTGTCTTGTCTCCTTACACGGGCTGTTTGTCACTTCAAGGCTAGAAGCATGAGGGGAACATAACGCCAAACTGCATATAAGCAACTAATTACTGTGTTATTTAATTGCTAAGTATGAGGTAAAGTGCCTTAGCTAAGAAAGTATATTATTTCCCTTATAATTAGGGCAACATAACACAAGATAATGTTTATCCATAAGTATTTAATTTAAAAAGTAAAGTTACATAATGTTTTGACCAAACAGTTATTAGATTTTTTTATGAACCATTTCACAAATGAACCCGTAACCTTGACAACTGAAGAGGAAAGGAAAAACACTGACCATTGTCTGGAATTAAACTCAGGAACTTATGGGTTGTCTGTACTTGGTGAACACATGGGATAGGGCAATTTTTCAGGTCACCACCTATGCTTGAAGATGACAGAGCAGGGCTGCTGCAGACAATGCCCTTTGCAGAAATGAGGGATGACCAACATGGACAGCCCATTGCTTGCCCCTTCAATCACATTAGCTGGACATGCACAGGAATGTATGACAACATAAATGTCTGGACCATCCCTGATGGCTGCCTAATTCATGAACATTCCTGGATGACCTTTGTCTAAATGATGGGGAATGAATGGGCTGATTGGATGGGAAGGAGGCTGATGATTGGCAGGCAGTGGGGGCAAAAATCACAAATAAATATAGCTAGCTAGATAGATAAAACATTATTTACTAACAGTAAAATAAAATGCAAAATAGCCCATTTTCAAAGCACAATGATACAGGGTGACTGTCACAGGAAAATAACTGACTTTCCAGGGGCAGTTCATTACTTCCATATAGCATCTCTCTTGGACATTACTGCTTTAATAACTAACATGTAAACAGTGGCTAAGTTACTTAATTCTCCCTTGAAAAGAAACACTCACCATTAGAGCACCCAACAGCCTCACACAAACAGCAATGACATAATGTCTAAAGATCACAAACCATCCAATAAGTGCCATGGCTCCTTTATAACCTTAACGTTGTAAGTTGTTCTCATGATTTTTATTCATAATGTCTAAAGATCTAACCTTTATTCCCTGATAAAATGTAGTTTTGAATAATTTTGTTCAGGCCATCATCACATGTAAATAGGCTACAAATAACGTACATATCTACATAAGGGTATTTGCTAATAATCCACTGCCAGCTAACCAGAGCTCATGCATCTCAAATGTCCAGATTTTCGAGAATGTGTAGATTTTTTCATCATATATTTCGTCTGCTCCTCAAAATTTGTGGTTTTCTGGCAAAGCTTTGCAGATTTAAGTCACAACATAATGACAGACATTTGAATTTCAGACTTCATATCCTTCAGAAAATGCATGCTAACACTTTTTCCTTTGGCTTTTTCTGGTTAGGGATTACCACAGCAGATCACCTGTCCGCTCATGATTGGCAGTAGAGTTTTATGGTGTCGAGTTGCCAGCCCGGCACCCAACTTTCCACAGAAGGCACACACACACACATTCACGCCTAGGGCCAATTTAGAGTGCCCAGTCCACCTACAGCATGTCTTTGGGATGTGGGAGCACCCAGAGGAAACCCACGTGACCACAGGGAGGACAAGAAGACTCTGCACAGAAGGCACCTCAGCCAAGGATCGAACCGGAGAACCTTTTGCTGTGAGGCGGCAACGCTAATGATGCACCACCGTGGCTGTCCAAAATGCATCCCAACACAAATCCTGTAATTCTAGCAACTTTCTAAGTTTATAAGAGCAATTTTTAAAATGTGCCCCTATTTTTGGGCCTTTGCCCCTCCATTTTAGGCTTTGCCCTGATTTCTTGCACTAGGAGGATGAGGTATACCAGCACCGAAAACAGTAAAGCCATTCTTTTTTCATGTTAAGCAATGTAAAGTCTTTATTAACACATTTTCATTTTACATATTGTGAAATCCTCATGCACAGTGCATTTATTATTTTGGCATTAACTGCTGGAACAACCATTTTATAATCATATATTTAAACAATACTAAAAAACTAGCCTCATGTTAAACACAGTTCTTGCATTGAGGTATCAAATACCTTTGTTAAGCATGTAAATTCAAATATCACAATCAACTATTCTATCTAGTCTTAATCTCTTGTTTGAGTTAACATCACTCATTAAACTAAACAGTTAAACACACAAATTAGCTATACAGCATAATTTGAAATCAGGAATTAATTAGTGCCTATTTTGTTTTTGTTTTTTAAAAATGTTAACAACTGAACCTGTGACTTATCCGCCAAGGATATGACCAACTGGTCAGCTTTTCAAAGCTTGAGGGTGCCTTCTATGAGCTCTAGTTGCCAGGAGCTCAAGCAAAGATCCATATAAAAGGTAAAGGCCCTGAAATGAAAAAACATGAGCAAAATATATATATACCCACTTTGGACCCTGGCAGTGCAACACAACAGCTACAGAAAAGGGGCTAAAGGGAGGGAATGGTAATGGCTATTGCAATGGTGATCTATTAGAACATCTGTTGTTATGGTCAGTTTACGTACACAGCTGTACAACATTCAGCATTAAATGAATGTTCCAGTAGCCTAAGCTATTTAGGTAGATTACAATAATTTAAATATAAAAGGGGGAGAGAAATATCTTAAGACTCCAGGATCTCCTACAGAATACTTCAAGCAAAGCTTCTTGTGGAATTGGAAAAGGAATCTAATTAGTAGTGCTTTGTAAAAGTATGTACAGATGACCAAGGTCCTGGCTAAAGAATACTTCTACAGCCCCCCTTTCCAGAAAGCCATAAAAGAAGAAGTTGAAACCATGGTGGAATGGGTCCTAACTTTATCAGGAAGTGGCTTGTTACTGTGAGAACGGCAAAAAGAAATAGCATGAGACAACCATATTGAAAGTATCCATTTTGACAATGGTTGTCCTTTTTTCTCTCCTTTATAGGAAACAATCAGCTGATCAACTTTTCTGAAGGCTTGAGTTTTGTCTGAGCAGTAGCTGGGCTGCCTGTGGCCATCCAGAATATGAAGAATTCCATTTCCCTTGTTTTTGAGTTCTGTAAAAACAAAGCGGCTTAACGGACTGGCACAAGGTAAACTGTGCAACCACTTAATGCATGAAAGTAGTATTAGTTCTCAAGAAACCCTGTTTTAGTGGAAAATGAGGTAGGGTTCATTCACCATAAGAGCTTATAACACAAAAACTCTTCTAGCAGAAGTCAGAACAATGCATAAAACAATCTTCCATGTTAAGAACCTCAATTCATCCTGATGAGCTGATTCAAACTGGAAAAAGAGTAAGCTTTTCAAGCACAAGCTTCAGATCCCAAGGAGGAGACATCTGTTTTCTAGGTTGACTGATGTGTAAAACCTCTTTTAAAAACTTATTGACTTGGGAATAGGAAGAAAGAGGGAATCCAAGGGCAGACAAGCTGAAGTAGTCAACAGATGAATCTTAACAGAAGAGTAATAAAGGACAGAGGACAGCAATTCATATACGCTCATAGGTATATGCTAGACTAATGACCACTAGGGCCTTTATAAACCAAACGATGCAACCCAAATGTGTCCCACAAGTTATATGTTTTAGACATTTTTATAGGCGGTGATTTTTGATTATGACATAATTTACTCACTGTCTCTCTCCATTAGAGACATAGATGCCAGACCATGGGTAAATTTTCAATTTCTCATCCAATGGTCTAAGTTACGCTTGAAAAGGATTAATAAGGGACTTTGTTTCACATGGAACAAAGAAACACAGTTAGCTAGCTCTTAAAAGGGACAAGGCCCTTGTTATTGCAGAAGCACCAACTAAAAAATTTCCCCCTTAGACATACATGATTTTCTAGTAGCAGTTTTTTTAGCCTCCTTTATGACCTTTTGCACCTTCTCAAGGAAAAAGGTGGCACACCTCATCACTAAGGGCTTTTCATCCAGAAAAAAGGAGGCATTGTCCCACTATACTCATCCCTCATTAGACCCATTATAGAGTACAACGCCCTGTTTGGTATGTACCTCACATGACATCTGCAAGAGCTGGAAAGGCCGCAGAAATACTTCACTAAAAGAATCACAGGCCTAAAGCAGATGCCCTATGCTGACCATCTAAAAAAAACTCCAGATATTCTCTGTGGCATATCGTCTACTCAGAGGCAATCTCTGCTTAACATACAAGGCTATGTCAAACCCTGAGCTGTTGGATATGCTCCACTTAAAGAAATCCCAATCCCTCAGAACCACACACTCCAGGGATCTAAACCTTGTCATCACAATGAACAAAACATGCTGGAGGGATACGTTCCTGACCCAGAGACTCCCCATACTTTGGAATAGACTGCCCATACACGTCAAGCAGAGCGCCTCCTTGGCCCTCTTCAAAAGGAACCTTGACGATTGGATGGGAGATAGGAAATTCACCCCGGGGATCATGTCAGTCGCTCTGCTAGACAGGGGTCCAGGGAAGTAAATATTGTGGGAAGAAATATCCAGGGAATTGTTATGGCTAGGCTTGCATAGACCCTAGGGCCGATAGCCTAGTACCAACCTATGAACCTATAAAAGGAATCAGGATTCTTTCATCTAGGCAGTCAGCTGTAGAGATTTTAGGTTAGGGTGTATCAAACAACCTCTGTCTTGTGTGAGTAAATCTATCCTGTAGGAAGCTTGTGGTAATTGCTATTGGCCAGTTAAAAAAGAAGGGAGAACAACTGTTGCATGGGCCAAAAGGGAGTCAACAATACTCTTTCTGAGAGTCCTAAACCTTTAGAAGAACACTGGATATGAATGGAAATGGTGGAAAAGCATAAAGGAACATTCCCATCCATGGAAATGAAAAAGCATCTGCGTTCCAGATCTGTTTGCAAAGAATTTTGCAGCATAATTTCTCTAACCCTCTGTTCAGAGAGGAGGTTAACAGATCTACTTGAGGTGTTCTCCTCAGATGGATCAGATGTTAACCATATTGATCATTGGTACAGTAGCTTTAGCTATATGGTATACATTCTGTCAAGTATATAATAAACGTCCAGCTTCCAAACCTTCATAGCACCTTCCATGCCCTCAAACTGTCAGTCAGCTCGAGCTCAACTGACTAAAAAGGCAGGTTTGGCCAAAAAAACCCTTCAGAGATTTCCTGCAGCCCCTCTGCAGGTTTTAGAGGTTGGCTTGTGCTGTTCCATTGCAGAGCAAATAAGTTATTTTGCGGAAAAAACTTCCACATTTAAAAAAATGCTTTATTATTTTTTGCTGTTAAGGAAAGTTATTTTTAAGCTATGAGTTTATGTTGTAACAGACTGTTACAAGGCTTAACTGTAGTTTTAAACCAGGCGAGCACTTTTTCCTGTCAGTTTTAAAAGCTGTTTAAAGCAACAAAACCATTTTTTTCTGTAGAGAACTTGTGTTTATTTTACGTTTTTAGTCTGTGTTTAAAAATGCTTTTTGCTGTGTTTTGGGTGAAAACAATTATTTTTAAAAAACTTTGATTATTTTCCCCTAGAAAGAGGCACCATGGAACAAAACACAAGTCCCGTGGATAGTCCTAAAAACTATAGCAAACAGCCTCTATCTCCACAGCAGGCTGGCAATTTGCCTCAGCCATAGGTGGGTAACTCTGCTGTGTCCTTAACTCATTCCTCAAACCACTCATCTTTTACCCCAGATCTATTTGGTATAGCACCTATGACCACTATGAACTTGGGGTTAGTCATGCTTTTGGGGGCTCCTTAGTGGGAAAGGTTGAGCCACTTTTGTCAATCTTGGGATAGGGAACAGAAAACAGGAAAGGCTTCCCTGTTTAGTCAGAATGTTGTGCTCATCCTTGGTGAAGCTGCTGTTGCTGCCATTAATAACACTGTTGGCCCCATTTTTTTCCTGTCAAAAAGAAATAGAAAGTTAAACATGTTTCTTCTCCTCCTTAAATTACCTTAGACATGACAAGTTCTCTGGGTCTGGCTCAAGGTTTAATTCAGGCTATTGATCCATCTTGAAATGTGGTTTCTGATAAAAGAAAGAGGGGAAACCACTTTTCCTGAAGATATTCAAGATTCTGAATCTGGACAGGAAGATGAAGGGACAGATACAGTTTTCCCCTTAGTTTTTTTATTTAAACTAAGAGGAGAGATCAGTTTATTATCCTTCCTGTGAGGGAGTTTCTCTTTCTTTGAGACTAATTCCAGAATGTGCCAGAATTTTTAGGGGGAGAACACTGAGGTTCCTCAGTCCTTCAGAAAATATTATAAGCTGTTCCAGAAGGAATTTCCAGAACCTTCACCCATTCCCCCATTTCTGTCAACTCTGGAGGATGTGTTTGTGTCACTGTCTGTGATTTTCCAGATAGTCAGCCTGCTGCCCCTAAAAGGGTAGATAAAATGTATAAAGTCCCTCATTCTTTTAAGTTTTTATACACTCTTGCCAAACCTGACCCAGAAATTGATTGATTATTGTCCCACTGGACCTCATTGTTATGGACTCATTCCCTATTACTCAAAGTCCATACTGGGTCTACTAGCTATTTTCCAAGATTCCAGACAATCTGATTTTTGCTGGGGCCAGTCATGGACCTGAGGGTGTTCTGGGGTCTCAGCTTATTTCTGATTCCATTGGGGGGGATTTTTGTTTATGACCTACCCACTGCATTTACCTGCTCCCCACGCTCATTGATTATAGCTGAGGGCAACTCCCCTATTTGGACCATGCCTTCCCTTATGGAGTGTATCAATGAGTGCTGTCCCAACTGGGATGGGCCTAGCAGCTATAGCTTTAGTTAAAGAAAAACTCCACACTCTCCTACAGTTTAACTCACTCCTTAGGTTTCTTTTTCTCCCTACAGTATGGTTCCAGTATTGTGTTGGTACCAGAAACATGCTTGTACTTTTTAAAACTTTTATTTCCTTGCATTACAATCAAAGGAAGGGAAAGCCCACTACTTTTTTTCAGCTCAACTTCTCACATACTTTGCAGAGGAATTAATCTCTGTCTGCATTACATATCATAGACACAGTTAAATCTGTAGTTTACCCTGTCAGTGACTGCTATCAATCTTAGATGGGGAATTAATCCTGCTAATGTCAGGAACATAGCAGCTGATATAAAAAAGAACAGAAAGCTGTGGAATTGTTTTCCACTGTTTTTACTACAGAGAGGAGGAGAACTTAACACTCCCCTTTCATAACAAAACAAAGCAATTACACCTGTAAGGGGTTTAAAGGCAGCTGACACTTCTTCTGACAAATTCACATGAGCAACAACACAGTATTGAAATGCTAAGCTTTAAATGTTGGTTATTTATAATAATTTATAAGTTAATATAAGTAATATAACTTAAATGTAGTACCAAAGATTTCTGTAACATTTAGAGAAAGTCAGAAAATATTTTTTTCTTGTAAAGTATCAACACATTTAGCATTTTCAAGCCCCCCCCCCAACACACACACAGGGCAGCATTGCAGAAAGAGAGACAAGTGGCAACCCTATCATCTTAGGTGCACTTATAATGTTCATAAAAAAAGTCTTTTATGCGTTTTTGTGACATCCTCCCAGAGGGGGATGCATATCTGGTACACCCAGATCCATGGTAGGAGATTTCCACTGACTGAGTTAGTCCTTACAGTGGTAGAGTGCATAAGCATTTTGTTGTCCACAAGGGAAATGTGACCATTGATGACAGCCATAATATACAGCTAAATTTACTTAAACATACATTTACTATGTGTTCATGCATTAAAAACTTTAAGAAAATGAAATCAGAAGTACTTAGCTGTGTTTAAATGTGCACACACACACACACACACACACACACACACACACACACACACACACACACACACACACACACACAACAGACAGATGTGCATTTGAGCATAGTATTGTACCCCACATATAATATTCTATTTGCTACATACATTTTTATACACTCACACACACACTCTCTCTCTCTCTCTCTCTCGCACCCACACACAGATGTGTGTGTGTGTGTTTATGTGTAGACATACATATACAATTACACAAAATTTACATTTTGAATTGTTTTTCTTTAAATAAACAGACATTTAAGAAGACATGGCAGGGGGTTCTTAAAAGAATTCTGGAACTCCCTGCAAAACCAAGGTCAGTCCTGCAAGTCACAATGATCTGAATCTCTACTTTTCTCTTCGGAAACAAATAGTCTCAGGTAAATGAATTCTGACAGTCATTCATCTAGGTTACAGGTGGCAATAGGAGTAAACCCATCCTTTACAGGGGGTAATTCTTCATCCACCAGATCAGACTTTCTTATTTTCCTCTGCCATTCAACACCTGCTATCATAGAGAGTGATAGAACCACTTCTTCCATTCCAGAATGGGAAAGGTATTTACTCAAGGATGTTTTTAATGTTGAAGAAAGAAGATGCTTGGAGACCAGTTCTGGATCTTTCTTTTCTAAACCTGTTTGTGAAGTGACAGCATTTTGAACTTGAGCACCATCACCACCTGTTACCTCTTCTTTCTCATTTAAGTTTCCTGGTAAAACTAGATATAAAATATGCTTATCATCACATCACTATTCATCCAGACTTCAGGTGTCTCCTAATGTTCTGTGTATCTTGATCACATTGTCATTTCTCTGCCTTACCCTTTGGACTAGCCACTCCATCAAGAGTGTTCACAAAGTGTCTATCTCCAGTTATAGCTCATTGTAGGCTGTGGGGTATCCATACTTTTCCATTTTAGATGACTTTATTATCTTTGCATAGTAGTTTTTAAAGTGTCAGGAATCCTTCTCTTGGGTAAGAGATCTGTTATACAAGCTGGGTTTCAAGAGAATATTGAAAAATCTTTTTTGACTCCACATAGGATTGTGTTTTTGGAGTATCAGCTAGACACTTCAGTTCAAAGGGCAGTTCTTTTACAGGAAAAATAGAGCTATATCTAGATCTGTTCCAAATGTTTACACTCAGGCTTTGGTCACTGAGAGGGAATACCTCAGGATTTTGGGTCTCATGACATTTATGATTTTTATGATAACCCTGGCAAGAATCTACATAAGAAATATGCAATGATATCTGAAGTTTCTTTGGACCCAGCACCAATATCCTTTGTCTTTTTAAATCCCGGTGCTGGGATTTGTCAAAAGAGAAATCACATGGTAGAGACAGCAAATTTCCCCTAAGACCAGTCTCCCCTTCTGTCTCTGCTCCAAAGCAGTTAGTCACCACAGGCGCCTTAGACTTTGCTTGGGGAGCAGTATCAGGAGGAATAAAACTGTAAGGTGTTTGGGACACCAAGGACAAACACTAGTAAATAAATATAAAAAGAGATGCTTGCCCTGATCAATACACTGAACCCACTCAATCACCTAGGATCTCTTCAAGTTTTTACAGACAATATTACAGTCATATGGTACATCAACAACAAGGGGGAACTAGGTCATAACCCTTTTCCTGACTAGCTATGTTAGCTTGGGATATAGGTTCACAGCACAGTCCAACTCTACAAGCATCCTACATTCCATCAGAACAAAATTGCTTGGCAGACAAGCTGAGCAGGACAAGGCCAGGCCCTCATGAATGGAAGCTAGATCAGGAAGTCTTCCAAGATTTGATCCATCTGTGGGGAGATCTTCAAGTAGACCTATTTGCCTCCTCTCTGAACAATCAGCTGGCAGGATTATGTTCCAGGACTCCATGTAAAAAGGCCTGGAAGACAGATGCATTTTCTTTTCCTTGGACAGCAATGTTCCTGCATGCTTTTCCATCCTTTCCACTGATATCCAGAGTACCTCTAAACATTCAGTAGTAATACCCTAAGATCATTGTAGTGACATCCTTCTGCCCCAAACAACAGTGGTTATTCCTTCTTTTGGAAGTGGCCAAGGTGAATTACTATAAGTTTCTTCACAGAATGGATCTATTTACACCAGATCATGGGTGTTTGATATACTCCAACCAACTCATCTTCAGCTGACTGACTGGATGATAGATTAATTCCTTTTAGGCACCTGTTTACTGAGGATGTGCAGCAAGCACTAATCAAGGCAAGAAAGCCTGGTAGAGTAGTGCTACTAGAAAATAATATATCAGCAAAAGGGTTTCTAGGTGGTGCCAACAAAATAACCAGCACCTATTTAGGGCTATTTGTTCTCTGGTTTTACAATATTTGTGTGAGTTACTATCCCCTGATCTTTCTTACTCCTCAAACAAAGTTCATTTATCAGCTATTTCAGCATGTCTGTCCATGGATCCACCACTTTCAATGCATTCTCCTGTCAAAAAGATTTTGAAAGGAGTTTTGTATAAGAGACATCCAAGACAACTGGTGGCCCATCTTTGGGATCTTAATTTTATGTTAGACAAGCTAACACTTGCTCCAGTTGAACCAGCTAATTTTGCTGACTTGAGGTTCTTAACTCATTCACTCCACTGGAGAGCAGAAAGTTTGCACTGTAACTTTCAATGGGTGGAGCCTAAGCATTTTGACAGAATCAAATTATGTCCTCACATTTCAAACAAATGTTCATATATCTGGAACCATAGGGTTATGAAAGAAGTATTAATGGCAAACCCTTCAGCACAAACTATTCTTATAGTGGTAGTATTCTTTAGGTTCTATGTCTTAAAGTGAATTTTATAAGTCCCAGTAAACACAGTAGCTGTTATGTTTATAATATTTTGTAAACAACGTACAGTATCTCAACAATCACTCAAGTTACACACACACTATCAGCAGCATTTTATTCATCTTGCTGAGAGTTTTCACATGAGGCTAAGGAGTTTTGTCTGTATTATTTGGTTGTTGAGATATTTAAAAAGAATGTGAAAATGATATCTATGTAAATTAATCTAATAAAAACAACAGCTAATATATCTTTACCTGCACTAGACAGAGGTCAAATATTAATGACGATGAGATTGTCACTATGTAAGCTTTAAGATGAAATCTTTTAAAACCTTGTACATATCATGGTTTTGGAATTATTGATGCAAATATGAACAAGTAATATTTGACCCCTAACGGTGTCAGTAGGAGTTAACTGCAGATGCACCTGGAGGCATCACTTGGATGTAATGGGTTACCATGGAAAACAGTTTTACTGATTGTTGTAACCTCTGCAAGAAGGGTATCTGAGTTGCAAGCTCTTATGGTTTATCAACCCTGTCTCATCTTACAGAGACAGTTTTTTTTTACAACTAATCCTTCTTTTATGCCAGGTTTACTTTAATCAAAACTAATTACCTCCATGTTTTATATCCTCAGCTTACAAATGAGGGAGAAAGGGTACTCCAAACCTTGGATACCCACATACAATTTAGTTACTATGTTGATAGAACTAAATCTTTCAGATCAATTGTTCATTTCTTGTAAAGGCAAGAAGAAGAGACAACCTATGTCTAAACAGATAGTTTCCAAATGGTTGTCTAAGGATATTACCTTTCATTATATCCAACACAACAAACTATTCCAGGCAGGGTCAATGCCCACTCTACCAGGACTTTGGCTTCATTTATGGCTTTTTAGAAAAGATCGGATTCTAGAAGTATTACAGAAGCAGCAATGTGGTCTTCTATACATGCTTTTACAAAGCAGTGTTTGCTTGATTCCTTCTCCAGGTCTAGATGAGGCATTGCTAGAACCATTCCCCAGGAGCTACTGGCCCTTGTCCTTCCACCCCCAAATGTGGTAGTCTAGGGTAATCCACCCATATAGTTAAACTACTGCAGCAGTAATCATTCAAACATCTACTGTTATGGTAAGTTTACTTACACAAATGTACTTTTCTGGAAGACCTTCTGGTGCAGTTTCCATTTGTGAGGGTCTGTCCTGGTCCTGCTACAGTGTTTTACTCTGGTAGAATGTATGAAACCTGAAGAGTCAAACTGAGTTGAATTGTTACTTCCAAGGCTGTCATAACAAGTCTGCAAAGGCGTAAGAGCTGATAACCCCCCCTACCCTGCTGCCCATTTTGTTTATGTAAGATATCACTGTAGTGTTGTCTATGAAAACTTACTGATGTTCAGGAGACCAGACATGACTTAGGGCTTTCAAAGCATCTATTACTGCTATCTTCTCTGTGACATTTATGTGCTTTTGTATGCCCTGTTTGTTCCAAAGAACTTGCACTTTCACCCCTTTGGACATGGCCCCCATGCCAGGTTTGAAGAATCCATTTTGACAGACTGAAGAGGAAGGGGAAGAGGGAATGGGAGATCTGGATTCAGAGGGAAATGGTCTACCCACCATAAGGCCTCTCTCTTTACTAACACAAGAATTGTGATCTGAAAAGATAAAGGGTACAGATGCTGAGCCTAGACCAATCTGAGGCACCAACGAATCTTTCTAATGTGAAGGCTGGCCAGGGAAATAAAGAATCATAGAAACCATGTAGCCTAGAATCCTGAACAGCAGACACTTAGTTTAGATTGGAAAAGAACTCAGGAAGAACTTTTGAAATGTGTCTACTTCATTTGGAGGAAGAAATAATCTTCCTAGGTCAGAATTTAACAGACATCTCTTGAAAACTATTCTCTGATAAGGAAAATGAAAAGATTTGCGTAAGTTCATTTGAAAACTTAGACTGAGTTGATGATTCTGAACACTAACTAAGGAGACTTTTAACAACTGCAAAAAAGTTTAAACCCAATAAGGGTGGCGGTTTAATTCTTATAAATGAAAACGATTACCGAGGAAGAATGTTAAGTACTTTGTGTACTGAGGCTTATGAAAAAGTCTCAGTTAATCAAGTTAATCTTGCTCATCACTGTATTAGATCTCTTCTAAATGATTTATTTATTGACACTATGATTGCTTTAGATACATTTAACTATTTGAACATTACAGCTCTAGTTACCTCAGTGCTTTTTGGGGTCCCCAAGATCCATAAGGATTTGGTTAATCCCCCCCTCCGCCCGATTGTTGATGGCAGGAATTGTATAACTTATGGATGTGCTAAGGTTGTGGATTCCAAATTAAAGAAACATTTAATAGGGGAGGCCCAAATATACTGTGATTCTTGGGAATTTTTGGAAACCCTTAATGGGGTCTTGGGATTTTTGGAAACCCTTAATGGGCTGAAATTTAATAGTGAATATCATTTTCTCACTATTGATGTTACAAATCTGTATGGTCATTCCTCAGAACTTGGGTATTAGTTGGACCAGGGAATTTGTATATAAGAAAGGTGTCCCTGATGATGAAATTGAGGTTATTGAATATTTATTGGACATCATATTGTCAAATAATTTCATTTTGTTTGATGGCGACTTTTACTTGCAAAAGACCGGCATAGCAATAGGGTCTCCGTGTGGTGGAAGTTTTGCCAATAGTGTCATGGCCTATTGGGAGAAAGAATTTTTATTCAATAGCGAGTTTTTTAAGAAGAATATTTTCTGGTATACCCGCTATTTGGATGACATTTTTGTCATCCTTAATGGGGAATGATACTGTGGCTTCTGAATTTATTGGATTTTTATCTGGCTTAATCTCATTTCTCAAATTCACTTCTGAATTTAGTACTGATACCACTTCTTTTCTGGATATTTTATTGACAAAGGATAGGGTAAATTTGTCCAAAATTTTCAGAAAGCCTACATATTCAAATACCTTTTTCCATTTTCATAGCTCCCATCCCTATTACTAGAAAAAATCTGTTGTCAAAGGACAATTGGTGAGAGCTGCCAGAATGACCTCCCTTGACAGTGATTTTTTGCAGGAGTGTAATCTTCTCAAGGCTATGTTCCTTGCTAGGTCTTATCCATCTTCCCTATTAGAAAAACTTATAAATGAAGTGACTAGGAAGAGGGATTCGCGGTGGTTTAAACCTATTTTGAACAGGAATTTTATTATAATGGATTCAGGGGATAGGGGTGAAGTGGCTGAATTAGACACTCTGCTTACTGCAACCCCCAAAACCAATTTTTCTTTGAATTTCAGTACCCCATTTTCCCCTGGATGCCAAAATATTGAGAGACATCTTAAATAAAAACTGGGTGGTTTTCAGTGATGATCCCCTACTTAGACAGAGAGTACCTGAGACCCCAAAAGTGGTCTTTAAGCATGGTAGCAATTTAAAGAATATACTTGAAAGGAATGTCAGTGGTACCCTTAATAACAATACGGGTATGTTTGAGTGTGGCAGATGTAATTTTTGTAAATAGATTGACGTTTCGAGCAAGTTTCAGTTCCGTAACTGTATTTTCAACATCTATGGGAAATATAACTCTGACAGTTCGAAAGTGGTTTATCTTGCTAAATGTCAGATCTGCCTGTGTTTTTATATTAGCAAAATGGAGAGACACCTTAAACAAAATATTTACAAACACCAATACAATATTAGTAGAGGGAACCCTAATAATGCTCTTGCCAAACATATTTTAGAAAACAATGGTCATTCTTTCCTTTTATCTGTTATTGAGCAAATTAAGATTAATATTAGGGGTGGCCCTTGGTCACTTAGATTAGAGGAGAGAGAATTATGTTGGCAATTGAATACCAATGCATATGTTTACCCAGGACTAAATGACCAGTTTTCCCTGAAATTTATCTTAAAGCTTAAATCTTTAGAGAGACGTTGAAAATATGTCTGGTTGTATTAATATGTATGAAACATGTATTACTGAATCTTTTAGGTATTATAGTTTTTATTGTGATATTCAATATATACATTTTTATTTAATAGGTAGTATTAGTTTATTAGGAAGGTGTGTGGCTTTAAATGATTGTTTTGTACCTTATGATGTCATGATTGCTGCCTTATTTAAATCTGAATCTGTCTTTTACATTTGTCTGAAGAAGTTCATGCATTTGCTGTGTACAAAAGCGCTTACATAAACTTTTTTCTGGAGCTTACACCTGCCATTGGTCTTATTTATTAAGTTTGAGTTAGTTTCTAAGCTCCTCCAAATCCAGAAAATACAGAAACCTATGCAGAGGCATACACAAAAGCCCTGTATGACTATATAAACACCTGCATAAAAACAGCAGTACCAGACCGAAATAAACCCAGGTCAAACCACAAAAACAAGCCACCCTAATGGACCCTTAGTATTAATAGGTTGCCCAACAAAAGAAAGAAAATCCCATTGAGAATTAAGAGGGAATGTACACAACAGAGAAGTAAGTCCCTCATTAGTCTAAACAAGAAAATCAGGGAATTAGTGAAGTCTCTGGAAGCAGACTTTGAGGTAAAAATACCTCTAAAACTAAGGATAACTGTAAGGTATTTTTCAATTATGTCCACAATCGTAAGGGCAGCACCCAACAATGTGCAGAATTAGTTGTAGATGGCATCACCAATACTCAGATGGAAGACATAGCAAATGTCCTGGCCAACAAATTCAACTCAAATTTCACCTCTCCATCATCCCCAGTTCTCCCTCCAAAAATACTCTCCACCACTCCACCACCAATTATTACCAAAGAACAGGTTGCCACTGTGCTCTGTAAAGCAAAAAACATGTCTTCAAAGGGACCAAACAATATACCAAGTTGCCTCTTAAACAACTTAAATCAGGGTTTATCAGGTCCATACAAATCTCAGATCTCTATTTATCCACAGCCTCTGGAATGGCTTTATCCTGATAGAATGGAGGACAGCAACAGTCATCCCTCATCATAAAGGGGGACCATTTACTGACCTGAGAAATTATAGACCCATAAGTTTGACTAGTCTTATATGTAAGGCCATGGGAAGAATAATCATGGACCTGATAAATAATGCTATAGGAGATCTCCAAACACTGGACCCATCCCAATTCAGCTTTGTTAAGGGCAGGCCATGCTTACTGAATCTGGTGGATTTCTTTGAGAATGTCGCTAAGGCCATAGATGAGGATAAAACAGTACATACCACCTATCTCAAGCTGGCCAATGTATTTGACACAATCCCCCACTAAGGTATTATAAACTCACAAAACTGGGCATACATCCCTATGTCACCAGATAGATAGCTAATTGACTCATGGATAGGACACGTGGTTAAATGGGGTGAATCCAGATCTAGCAAGATGCCAGTTACTAGTGGTGCACCACAGGGCTCAGTACTGGGACCACTCCTGTTTGAAATATACTTTTCTGAAGTCAAGGCAAATATGGAAGACCTAAGGATGAAAAGTTTGCCAGTGACTGCAAGCTGGGGGCAATCATTGTATCCTCCCAGTGATGCACATATCTTTCAAGAGAGTCTAAATCAGACAAATGATTGATGCCAGAACCATGGCCAAAAACTAAATAAAAAAATGCATTATCATACCCTTTAGGAAGTCAAATACCCCTAAAAATTACAACATCAATAGTACACCCCTTAGAGTAGACTCAGAGGTGAGAAGTCTAAGTACACAGATAGATAGTAGCCTTAACTTTAGACAGCTATGTGTCCACAGTGATGAGGAAATCCTTTTATGTGGCACAACTTATAAGTAAAGGTACAGCATCCAGATCCAAGAAAATTATAGTCCCACTGTACTCAGCCCTCATTAGACCAATACTTAAGTACAGTGTGCCATTTGGCATATACTTAACTAGGCACTTACAGCAGCTGGAGTGACCTCAGAGGTTCCTAACAAAGAAAATAAGGGTGTAAACAACATGAACTATGCAGATAGGCAAAAGGCCCTTTCCCTTTACTCTGTCTACTACTGACTATTAAGGGGTGACCTATGCCTGACCTACAAGGCACTCACAAATCCAGTCCTGAGGGAGCTATACATCCGCAAGTCAAACAGCATGAGGTCACCTGATCTAGGGGTCTAAACTTAGTCAGCAACTCAAACAAAACATGCTGGAGAGACAGATATGTGTCTCAGAGATTGGTCATTCTTTGGAACAGGCTTCCTACTGACATTAAGCAGAGCTCTTCCCTGGCCCTCTTCAAACTCAGTTTGGATCGATGGATGTGGAATCGCAAGTTCATACCCGGGGTAGTTCCTATGTCCCTTCTGGGCAGGGACAATCGATACTTAATACACAGGCAAATATCCATGCCATCCTGTTGCCCCCAGGAGCCATATATTGGGTAAAATCAGGTTAGTTATATTGGCTTGGCTTGTAAGTGCCCTTAAGCTGTTATTTTAGTAATCTCCTATGAACCTATGTTTTTGACACTCTCACTGCTTTTTATGTGGAGGTCTGCTCTGGCAGTTAGAACATTCTGAAGGTGCCCTCTGGTTTTGAAAAGTTGGCTGGGTTGGCCAATATAACTCAAATTAGTTTAAACTGCTGCAACAGTGATCTAATGTTGAACTTCCTGGATTAAGACATATTTTCCTCCATTTATAATCTATGATAACTTTATATATATATATATATATATATATATATATATATATATATATATATATATATATATATATATATATATATAATATATATATATATATATATATATATATATATATATATATATATATATATATATATATATATATATGGTTCCCTATCAGAAGCCTGAAACACTATAAGCCTGAAAATCAAAATCCTGAAACCAAAAGCCTGAAAATTCAAAATCCCGAAAACCCAAAATCCTGAAACTCAAAATCCTGAAAACACAAAATGGACATACTGACGTCATTGTGGCTTTGCTATTGTTAGCCCTGTGGTGTTAGGTCATGCGTTGGGTTCAGGTGAGTGTGCGGTTGGTTTTATGTTAGGGTCAGGGGCGGTTTAAGTGAGTTAGGGTTAGGGCGCAGGTTAGGCATGTATGCAATAGTGACAAATATTGGGGTTAGGGGCGGTTTAAATGAGTTAGGGTTAGGCTGGGTCAGGTGAGTGTGCGATAGTGACGGACCTTAGGGTTAGGGTTAGGGTCAGGGTCAGTTGGTAGATATTAGTGTCTTTATAGTGACATATTAGCATTATTTGTGTTTTCAGGATTTTGAGTTTCAGGATTTTGGGTTTTCGGGATTTTGAATTTTCAGGCTTTTGGTTTCAGGATTTTGATTTTCAGGCTTCTGATAGGGAACCATATATATATATATATATATATATATATATACAGCTTTCATCTCTTAGCCTTTATCAGATCATAATTTCCTGTAGCTCACCTCTTTAGTTAAAGCTTGGAGTCAACCAATAAGATACTGACTTCTAAGTGACGTCTTCCATCCATCTTAAAGGAGTATCCCAATAATTCTCTTTAGCAGGTAGCTGTCTCCTAGCCTATACCAACAGAAATCGTTCTGTTTTTATTATTGTCTGTGCTTTTTTATCCAAGTGTTTTATTACAGTTTTTTCATTTTTAAAGTTCCCTATAAGTGTGTGGAAGGCCATTGAGGTGTACCAAAGACTGCACTGTTGCTATAGCATTTTTTCATTCGGTTTTCCTTGGCAGTTTGCAAGTGTTTCTTTTTTTCATTTAGCTGCTTTTTCTCTTTTGAACTGCACATGGCTGAAGGTAATTTTCAATTTGTGGACAAAAGTAGTACCTCTAAGGATGGAATGAGAAGTAAAACCTTATTGGAGTTTTTAGGTGAGACTATGAATCCACTTTTAAAACTAAACCTGGAACATGGAATAATTGAACCTGATCTTCCGGTTGCTGATGAGGCGAGCTTTCATAAAGTATTTAAAGATGTAGAGAACACAGCCTCCCACCTTAAAATGCTGCAATGGCAGTGTTTTCACCTTGAAGCTAGCATGTTTTACAAGATTCCAGCGACAAACGAATAGGAAGACACAGAGACAGCTGATATATCCAGTTCAAAACTTTTACTGCAGTGCAACAAAACACAAGCACTTTCACCAAACAGGCATCATCAGGTGGATATATCAACTGTCTCTGTGTCTTCCTATTCGTTTGTTGCTGGAATTTTTACTTTGGACACAGTAAGTGAGCCTTTTATAGTGGTAGTAGTTTTTATAGTTTTATTAGTTATGTTTTACAAGATAGTACCATGGGGAATGAGGGTGAAATGTCTACCTACTTATGGAAGCAATTTCCCAGATTTGCTCGCTAAATGGCAGGCGATTAACCTGGAAACTAGTTTTAAATATATGCATTAACTTATTAAGCACTTCAAACCCAAGGAGGCTAAAGTAGCTGAAACTATTAAACAGAAACAGGCTGAGCTAGAACAGAAGGATTTGAATGAACTATGCTTACAGAAACTTGAAACTCTGCAGTTTAATCTTGGCATTTAGGATGACAAGTTAAAAGAGCAAAAGACCAGGAAAATCATTCGTGATTTTCAGGACTTTAAATCAGGACATACATTTTAATGGCCAAAGGAAGATGTAAGTAACAATGAACGGAGTAGGTCCTCATATAAAAGGAAACCCAGTACAAGCAAAGCGAGTGGTACTATTGAGACTCCCCCGATAAGTCAAGTTAATAAAGAAAATAGAAGAGACCAGTCTGATTCAGACAGCAGACATCTATCAATCAAAAATGTGAAATATCATGACGAGAGTCCAGTATGAGTGGTAGACCTAACAGATATCAACACAACTTCTGTCATGCAAACCTCTGTGAATAAGGAATCAGAATCTGTTGAGAGTACTTCACTGGGCACTAGACCCAAAGAAGGGGTAGTCTATGCACCATTTACTTGCTAGCTTCCAGTTTTCATGAAGCAACAGGTACACAGGAATCCAAGATCACAAAGTCAGGAAAGGAAGAGGAAAAAAACTAACCTTCTGAGAGAAACAGATCCGACTTTGGTTGTGAATCTCTCACATATACCACTTAGCCATGAGGAAACAGAATTGTTAAGTAGGGGTCTTAATTGTATTCCTTCATTGGGCTATGAGTTTGTAACAGACATTAAACAGTTTGCCAGGAATGTTACATTGATATTTATCTTTGGTAATGACAATTGTAAATGTGAACAGTATAAGCAACGAGCACCTTTGTGTCTGTGAATCATTCTACAGTTGAGCTTTTCATAAGACTATGTGGGAATGAAGTGGAGAAGATTAGGGGGAGTAAAAGAACGAGTGGGCACTTTTAAAATATTACATGTGCAGAGAAAGAAGCTTTGTTTCAGCTCAAAGAAAGGGATGATCTTGACGTAAAACCGGCCAACAAAGGAGGCGCTATTGTTGTCTTAGACTCTGAGTGGTATAGGAATAGGATGTTAGAGATGCTAGATGATGAACATACTTATAGAAAAATAAGCAAGAGGGAATTGGATGCAATGGTTGCCAGGTTTCTCAGTAACCTGTCTGATATGTTTATGGAAAGGCATTTAAGCCAGGAGCTGCTAGACTTCTTTGAGGTGAAGAAGTCCACTATTCCAAGCATTAGTGACTTACCTAAACTTCATAAAGGATATGAAAATCCACCCTTAAGACCTACTGTAGCAGGATAAAGATGGATAACTGAGCCTCTTTCTATATATATAGAAAATGAGTTGAAAAGTATTCCGCCGAAAGCCAACTCAGTTTTGAAGAATACAGGTGGCTCCTTGGTAGATATCTATATGAAAACAGAAAATCTTTCCAATATGACGGACCTTCTTCTTGTTACTATAGATATTAATAGTTTGTTTACTGTTATTCCCAATAGGTATGGGATTTAAGCTATTCGGGAATTCCTCCATCAGTCAGGGTATAAAGTGGAGTTGTTGTGCTCCTTATTAGAGCTAATCCTTGAAAATGTTTTTGTTTATGGCAAAGACTATTATTGGCAGACATGAAGGGTTGCCATGGGCACCCTCTGTGCAAACAGTTATTGAATTTAGTGCTTGCTTACTGGGGACAAACTGAGGTCCTAAGTGGTGCCCGCCCTTGGTCTTCACATTTATTGTACTGCAGTCATTTTGTGGATGACATTTTTATTTTGTGGAAAGGTGATGAGAATCAGCTGAAGCTGTTCACTGAGTTCTTGAACTCCAGCATGACTTTTCTGGAATTTAAGGTCAATTATTCAAAAGAAGAAATTGACTTTTTAGATGTTAAACTTACTCTACATCATGATGTTGGATGACAGACCAGTCTATGCAGAAAGAATACTTGGAAGAATCATTACTTGTATCGTAACAGCGTGCACCCCAACCACATTTTCAAAAATGTCATGGAAAACCAAGTGCTTCGGATTTCAACTCTGTACCAGTGATACTGAGTTTACCAGAGAATGTGATAAGCTACAGAAGCATCTATGTGATAGAGGATACAAAAGCCAAGATCTGAAGATTAGATCTGACATTAATGAATTAAGGGCTGGCAGAGGGCGCCCATACTATACCAGCAAAGGACCTATCATTAGTAAGAAAGATAGGCAAAAGGATAATGTGCTAAAGTGTACTCTCACATATAGTACAGATAACTACGAGATACGTGAGGTAATTAAAAGATTATGGCCGATACTGATGGATGATAGCAAAATAAAAGGTATTGTAGGTGACTACCTGAGATTTTCTTTCAGGAACAAGAAAAATATTAAGAGGCAACTTTGTGGCAATATTTATTACAATATATGTTACTTGCTTACAAAATTTAATTTGTATATGTGCATGGCCTGACACTATCAGTGATGTGCTGTCATAGTTTGGACCATGTTACAGTATTTTTTTAGCTATGTAACCTCTATCTAATCTTGCTCAAGGACGACATTTCACTGAAAAACATGTATATGCCACTTAATCAGTAAAGGCATTCCTGTAAAATATTCTGAGTGAATCTTAGAAAAAGATACTAGCTGAACTGAAATGCTGGAGGATAGACTGATTGCATACTTTCAACAAAGAAAGTAGAATGGCCTAATACAGAGCTTTGTGGAAACCACGGTGACACATTTTGAGTGAAAGATAGAGACCTGTTTCATTTGACTCTGTTTGCTGTTGGCTAGGTAGCTAATTTATACCTTATAAATGTATAATTCTTGCATGAAGTGTTTTGTGCCTCTTCTAACTTTGCTCGCTGTCTTCCTAGAACACAATTTTTAATTATTTATTTATTGACAAAGTAAAAAAATCTACCATTAGAATTTTAAATGACTTGTTCAAAGTAACAAAATTTTAAGTGATTATCCAGCACTTGAGGCGTAAAGGCCTTCCAACGGTCCAGGTGACCCAGGCTTAACTAGCAGCTTAGACATCTGAGACGCTGTCAGGGGAGGATGGGTGAGCTGTCTGGGGGCTGGGGATGTGTTCATGGGCACACAATGTGGATGAAGCTTTCTGGTGAATGCTGAAGATCCAACCACTGAATGCTTTCTGTAAGGTGGGTGGGGCAGTTTGGTGACTTAGCTCCTTATATAAGTAAGGAGCAGGCAATGTGCCCACTGCAGGTCTCCCTCAGGGTGTTATATGTGCACACCAAGAGAAATAGTGTTAAAGTGTAAATCCCCGCCCATAGCAGCACCATGATGAGTGTCCCAGGAAGCCCCAACCTGGACAGAGTAAGTCTTGGGGAGATTAAGAGGGGTAGGCAGTCCCAGTAATGGGCAAAGGTGGGATGTGCTGATGTTTAGCTGCATAGGAAGAAAAAGAAATGTAAAAAAAAAAAAACTGGTGGTAGTGAATGAGCAAATCAAACCTATGGTTGTAGCATGAGGGTCGTTAACAGTTCAGAGGCTTAACAGCCTATGATAAACGTCCACTTCATATAGATGCATTTTCTTCCATCATTTTTGCTCTAACATCGCCACATTTTATTCCTATTTCTTTCCTTACCATCCCAATTATGCAGTCTGTTATCCAGTACAGAGTGCTTGTTTTATTATTTTCCTTACTTTTGTACAGCTGTCAAGTGTGTAATTAATAAACTGATGCTGTCAATCTTTATTTAATCCTTGACCTGTGGGTACGGTTCTGAAATCAGGACCGACCTGGCCCTACTACAGGCCGTAAGGACCAAAAGCAATCAAGCTTTTTTTTCCCTACCCGTAATGTTCCTCTCCATTTTATCTCAGATCTTGTTTGTCGCTTCCAGTTTCCGAAGCATCGCCAAATCTCTCAAGCTAAGTATAATTATATTTTAAAAATTCTCTCGTTATCTAACTGCTGTAATCTCTCTTTCTCTTCATTAATCTCTTATATTAGATTTACAAACCCCCTACCATACATTTTCTCCTTTTGCTCCCTTTTTCACTTCGCTGCCATAACTGGTAAACACTATTTCAATTTTCTCATTAAAAAACAAAAGTTTTTATAAATATATATATATATATATATATATATATATATATATATATATATATATGTGTATGTATCCATGGTGGTGCAATGGTAGTGTTGTTGCCTCACAGCAAGAGGTTCTCCCGTTCAATTCTCGGCTGGAGTGTGGGGAGTGCCTTCTGTGTGGAGTCTGCATGTCCTCCCCGTGAGTGGGTGGGTGTTCAAAAGACATGCGTAAATGGACGTGCCTTCTTTGAATGTTGAACGTTGAGCTGGCACCTCGGCATTCATGAAAATCTACTGCCAATCATTAGCGGACTGGAGTTCCGCTATGTTGACCCCTAACCGGGAAAAGCCAAAAGACAAACAACACACACACACACACACACACACACACATATATATATATATATATATATATATATATATATATATATATATATACACACACACACACACACACACACACACACACACACACACACACACACACACACACACACACACACACACACACACACACACACACAAAACACCATTGGTATTCTTTGTCTACCATTGTTGGTAACACTTCTCCATATATTTTCCTTTCTCTGTACAGATTCCTTTCTACCCTTGGTTATTCTAGGCCTATCATTGCTGTTAGCACTTCCCTCTATCTTAATTTCTAGTTGTCTTTTTGTGAGCTGTTGTTCTTTTTTGAATAGATATGGATGATAAAGAAAAGGGCACTTCCGCCTTTAAAAAATGCCATAAGGGCAAGAGGAAAATGCCTAATTCAGATGGTCGTTCACTATGTATGTATTGCTTAAGCTCGTTACATCTACAGGAAGACTGCTCAATAAGCCATAGATTCAGTCACTGAGCTTTAGTTGAACAAAAGAATAAATTAATGTTGAAAGGCATGCTTAATTCTTCTTTTGAGGAGGCCTTATTTGGTTCCAAAAGAAAGATGGACCCTTCTTACTTCCTCTTCTTCAAAAACTGAAAAACATAAGAGGAAAAGTCACTCGCGCCAATCTCCCCTTCGCCACTGGTGGCTAAGAAATCTAAAATAGAGGTTCTGAAAATGCCTATGGAACTGAAAGCCTCAGCTCTGAGTCTTTTCACATCTTTGGCTCTGTAGCAGACATTACAAAAACAGGACAAGACCTCGGAACCGACAACCTTGTTTCCATCCACTATATCTGCACCTACACCTACGTTTCCAACAATAATTCTTGAAGAACCAGAGTTGATGCTTCCAAGAAAGCAGTATTCTCCATCTGTAGATCCCTATGCAGGATAATTGCAGAGTACCTTTTTGAAGAAACCTAAATCTCTGTCCACCTAATCAGTTCGCTTCACCAAGAGCTTAGTAGAATTGTACGTGCTGAGGCTAGTGGATCAGATTCTTACAGTGAGTGAATTGCCTCGTATGTCCTTGGTTCTGACTACCTCTACTTCTGGAACTACTTTCTCCATGACTGCTCCATATGTTCCTCCTCTGATCCCATCTGTGGTTTTGGAGACCCAGGCACCAATTGTTTTGGTTCTTGTCAGATTTTTTTTTCTGGGGCCGACTACTACCCTGAGGTCTTCTGTCTTCTTGGAACCAGAGGCCTCCTGGGGTGAGGGTTCCACTGTCAGTTCCAAGGGGAAGATGTCAACTCCAGTTTTTTCTGAGCCATCCCTGCACCTTGGAGTCTTGGCAAGTGTGAACTCTGCTCTGGCTTCGGTGTCAGGGGCAGTCTTCTCAGAGCAGGGAGTGACCTCAGTTCCGTGGCAGTTATTCTCAGTTCTGGGCTTCCTTCCCTCTTCAGGAGGACTTGTCTTCCAGGCAATGGAGAGGGATTTGCCCTCAGTGGGCACCCAGTTGTCTGCCCTCCTGATTGGAGTTAATCCCTGACTCTTCTTGTTGCTCTGACTCTCAACCAGCCTCTGCATCAGGACAGCGAGGGCTGAAACTGCAGGATACACCTGTCCAGGTTTTATCCTCTTCTGACACTGCTTCAGATTTTCTCACTAAAGAAGTTCCTCACAAGAGAAAGTGCAAGAAGAAGCAGTTGAATTTCCCAGAAGAATCTGTCATTGAAGATACTGACTGCAATGAAGGGGAGGGTTCACTTAGGCAACCCCCTGAAGATGTCTCCTTTGTAGACATCCTTGAGATCCTTAAACAGAGTGTGGCTGGAAGACCTAACATCTTTCCCTGAGGAGTCAGTATACTTGCAAGCTTTCAGGTCTCACCCATCTACTTCTTGGGTAACTCCATCAGCTGACAATCTTATCAAGCTGATCACCAGTGGGTGTGGAAGGCTCCTGATTCCATAGAGCTGATCCCTAAGATGCCAGATAAAATTATTTCAGCTCCTGAAAATTTTCAATTCTGGGCTAAAGGGTTAGCAGTAGATGCCTTGGTGGCTGCGGCAGCCACAAAGAAAGAACTGTCTAAGGAGAGTTCCACTATCGATCCTCGCAATCGAAAGTCTCAGGCGATAGGTTCAGGAAGTGGGTATATGCTTCATCGACCTTTGCTCTATGGTTGTTGAACTTCATAGCACATTTCACTAGACTCTAAAGGGATCTGATTAAGGAGTTATCAAATACCCTTGTAGGAGCTGCATCTGAAGAAGTCAAGGAAAGGTTGCTTCTAAGTTGGCCACCCTCGAGTCCATATCCAACTCGTTCATGAGGCTCATACTGCATGAAGCCAAAGGGATGACCTGAGCAGCGGGTTCCTGGTTAGCCATAAGGAAACACACCTGGATGCGCTTATGTGAATTTGGGAAGCCATTCAAGTCTTCATTCATCAATGTACCTTTTGACGGATCTTCTCTTTTTGGCCCAAACATTTGAGAGACCATGTCCAGGTGTGAGAAAGATGGGAAGATGCATGGTAGCAGCTCCCCCAGGTGCAGAGGGGGAAATTTAATGGAAGACACCATCCATGCAGCAGAGGTGGCCTGCAAAATCAGGGTTCCAGAGATTCTTTCTTGTCCAAACCCTACCAGCACTTCTGAAAGGAGGCCTGATTGCTTGCCTCTGGAAGCAGTCAGGGTATGATTATCTTTACACCAACAAGCCTGGCTAGAAATAACTACAGATGTTTGTGTGCAAAGGATTATTACCAAAGGATCCACCATTCCCTTTCACACCCTTCAGCAAAAAATTCAAAAGGATCTCCAATGTTCTATCCAGTCAGAGGGAACCAGCAGTTCAAGAAATTGAAAAACTGCTAGAAAAAAAAGAGTCATTCAACACATCCCCTCAGACCAGAAAGAATCCAGAATTTACTCAAGGTTCTTTTTAGTGCTAAAGAAGACAAGGGACTTTAGACCAATTTTGTACCTTAGTGTTTTGAGCAAATCTGTTTGACAAACAAAGTTCTGGATGGTCATGGTTCAGTCCCTACTTCTCTTTTTAGGAAAGGATGATTGGATGTGCTCAGTAGACCTCCGGGAAGTGTATTACCACATCAAGATAGACAAGCACTCCAGGAGATTTCTCCACTTCCAGCTGGGAGCCAGTCACTATCAATTCAGAGCCCTGCCCTTTGGTTTCATCACAGCCCTCAAGGTGTTCACCAAATGCATGGCAGTGGTAGCGTCTCACTTGAGACTACACGGACACCAAGTGTTTCCTTATTTAGATGACTGGCTCATCACTGCTGCCACCAAGCATCTCTTAGAAAAATCAAGGGACTATGTCCTTCAGACTTGTACTAACCTCAGAATCACAATAAACCATGAGAAATCTCATCTGATACCAACATAGAATTTGGAATTTATAGGGGCAAATCTGAAAAAAAGCACTTGCATAGCTTTCCTTCCCTTTTCCTGTTTAGAAAAGATCAGATTTCAAGTCAGGAGAATCAGCAGCAGCAAGACAGTAGCCGCACGTCTGGTACTGCAGGCTCTAGGTTCTATGGCAGCAACCATTACCTTGGTACCTCCAGCAAGATTCCACATGAGGATTCTACAATGGCTTCTGGCATCCCAATGGTCCATTCTTCATCAGCCAATGTCGCATCATATTTTAGTGACCAACTGTTGCAAAAGGGACCTTCTCTGGTGGATTCACTCTATGGATATTCTAGTGGAAAGGCCTTTCATACAACCTCAGCCCCAGGCCATAGTGACCACAGATACCTCCCAGATTGGGGGGGCATTATCTGGGCAAGACAGTCCAAGGCACTTGGTCACATACAGAGGCCAACTTGCATATCAATGTCCTAGATATGAGGGCAGTGCTGCTAGACCTGCAGGCCTTTCAAGTTGTCTTTCCTGCAGGGACAATTGCAATC
Organism: Protopterus annectens; assembly: GCF_019279795.1. NCBI lineage: Eukaryota > Metazoa > Chordata > Ceratodontiformes > Protopteridae > Protopterus > Protopterus annectens. The sequence goes on along the minus strand of NC_056747.1, from coordinate 514,029,947 downwards.
CAGACAGACAACATGTCAGTCATCTGGTACATCATCAAACAGAGGGAACCAAGTTTTATCCCTTTTGTTGATAAGCACTCAGAGTGTGGGAGTAGGTGATCTCTTCCAACCACTTTCTAATAGCAACACACATCCCAGGGACTTCAAATGTGATAGTCGACAAGCTGAGCAGATGCATCCTCATGCTTCATGAGTGGTCTCTCACCCTAAAAGTTGCACAAATAATTTTTCACTGCTGGGGCAAGCAATGCTATGACCTCTTTGCATCGCCCCTAAACAACAAGTGCAGCAGCTACTCTGCTCTGGTGTCCCCTCTGGGGGAGTCCCAGAGAAACGCTTTTCTTCATGATTGGCCCTCGGGACTTCTATACACCTTTCCTCCAATACCATTAGTCCTCATTTTCTGAAGAAAGCAACCAAGGTGAACAGCAAAGTGATCCTCATTGCCCCATTCTGGCATCGACAGATATGGTTCCCCTTCCTCTGGCCTCACCTGATTCAGCAACCGTGGACTCTGGGCCCAGCTCCAGATCTCCTATCGCATCCAGAAGGATTAGTTCACTTGAACCTTCAGAACCTAAAGCTGACAGCATGGCTTCTCCACTTCCATTGATTGCCAGGCATAACATTATGTCTTCTCCAGTCCAAAAGATTATTTTGGCCTTGCACAAACCCTGCACTAGAAAACTTTATCGTAGCAAATGGCAGAAATTCTCATGTTGGGCTCATGATAATCATATAGACCCTTTCTCAGCTCCAATCACAAAAGTTTTAGAGTTTTTGACCTTACTTTTTGAACAAGGAGCTTCTGCCTCTACCATTAGGATTCAACTAGTGGCCATTTCAAACTTTCACAGTGTGCTACAGGACACCTCATTAATGTCTCATAAATTTTGCAAGGCTTTTTTGAAAGGAACCTTGATGCTGAAGCCTCCTTATAAAGATCCATATGTTGAATGGGATCTCAATTTGGTTCTTCAGACTTTGATATACCCCGTTTTGAGCCTGCAGCCACTTGTGAGCTAAAATGCTTGTCTTGGGAAACAGCTTTATTAATAGCTATTACCTCTGCTAGAAGAATTTCAGAGATTCTGGCATTATCTTGTAAACCACCATATTTAATTTTTCACGCAGATAGGGTTTCTTTAAGGGCCAATCCATCCTTTCTACTAAAGGTTGCTTCAGAGACAAATATTAATCAGGCTATAAATTTACCAGTTTTCTTTCAAAAATTTTCAAACAAAGGCGAATACTGTCTGCACTTGTTAGACATCCACAGACAATAGTGTTTATACCTTTATAGAACAAAATCTATTAGAAATATAATCAACTATTTATTGTCTTTTCTAGTGCTAGACTAGGTAGACCGGTATCTAAGTTACACTTTCTAGATGGTTGAAAGACTTCATATACAACAAAAAGAATGTTAAATTACCTGGACCTTCTAAGGCACACTCTACCAGAGCTATATCCACTTCAACAGTTTTTCACTCCAGAGCCTCCTTGGATGACATTTACGCATCAGCAACCTGGGCTACCCCACATACCTTTATTACTCATTAAAAATTGGATTTGGCCTCCAGAGGAAGAATGTCCTTTGGTTCTATGGTGCTCAGGAATATACTTCCATGAGTCCACCCAAGGTAAAAAGTAGCTAGGAACTAGGTCAAGGAATAAATGAAGATTGACAACATCAGATAAAGAAGTTATGTACTCACCATAACGTTCTAGCTGCGTTGTCGATCTTCATTTATCCTTGACACCCCCCCTCCAGCCCCCATCCTTTGATATCTCTTGGTGGAACAAGCTGTGTCCTTATTTACTATGCCTTTTGCCATCCTATACCAGATAAAGTCTCACAAAAGTACTTTCAGGATACTTATTCTGTCTGTCAATCAACAAACTCGATCTGAGGTAAAATGGAGAGGAGCATTATGGGTAGGAAATAGTTTGAGATTTTGGTCCTCACGGGCTGCAGCATGGCTGAGTTGGTTCTGATTTCAGAACTAAACCCACAGGTCAAGGATAAATGAAGATCGACAACACAGATGGAATGTTACGGTGAGTACATAACTTCTTTTTATATTTGATATTACATAGTAACCACATAAAACAACTTAATTAGCAAGTGGGATATTGGAAAATGCAATTACAACCACTAGTGATAGTCAAGTCCCCAGCAGGAAGTACTGTTCAATAAACTAGTGAAATAATTTCAGATTGATTCCATTGTGAGACTGTTAGACACATGCAGTGGAAATAAGTTGCTGCATTGAGTGTGTTAATTACAGAATCACAGTCCCCCCCCGAATAATTTAGTCCTTTTCTTGTCAGTTCCTTCTTTCACAAGTGTCATGTTTATGCAACACTAAAGGCTGAAAACATTTCCCAACCGTTGTGTTAGTGACAAAAGCTGCAGTTCATACCTCTCAACTGTCCAGATTTTCACAGAATGTCCAGAGTTTTGACAAATATTTGTGGTCTGTTTCTCATAATTTTTTTTCCCCGGCCAATCTTTGACAAATCAATGAGGATTAAAGTCAGGAAATATTGACACGCATCTATCTCAGTTTCAGACTTCATACCCTTCAGGAAATTCATGCTAATCCAAAACCTGTTATTCTATGAACTTTTACATTTGTAAGAGCAATCTTTAAAAATTGTCCCTATTTTTGGGCCTTTGACTCCCCCCCCCCCATTATTTATGGCTTTGTCTGGACTTTTTGCACTAAGAGGTTGAGGTACAAGTCTAATGGTGCACTGTTTTCACTTTCAAGAACATGCAATTCTTTCAGCATAAATAGATGGCAAGCTATAGTACTAGACAAAGCAATTGTTAAAAAACATAAATTATTTTAAATATCATTATTGCATAGTATCAGTAATATCTTCCCTTCCAGTTGGATTTACCTACATCCAGTGATATTTACCCATCTGGGCTTCAGATGTTTCAGTAAACGTGAAAGTGCACTGGCAAATTTTATTTCATTCATGGCCAGATCAGTCATTACTGCTTTAACATACCATTTATTCCACTACCAGTTGTTCCTTCCACCCTTCTAATCATAACTTTATAACTGTAACCATTATCACAAAATTTGATTTATTAAAATCCAGTACAGTGACTTGACCCAAGACTCTGTAAGTAAAATATCAGGAGACATTGTTAATATTAAGTGCTTTCTAAAGGATAGAAGGCTCAGAATTAACAGTGGCAGTATTTGGAAACAAAGTATATACACTTTTTCATATTTAATACATTTTTATCATACCTATACATGTTATTTATTTATATTTTGTATATGTTATTTATACATTTTGTATATGATATTTATATTAATGGTTGTTTAAACTTGGCTTTATTTATGTTTATCAAAGGATGTACAGCAATTTAACTGTTGGCCAATGCATTTTAATGAATATTCGAATGAGGTTTTTGGATGGCTTGATATGATTCTCCTTTGAGAAATTCTTAATTGTCGTATTGATCATGTGAATGTGGCTTTTGATTGGAACATGGTTTATTTATATAGTGAACACTGTCTGTAAGCATTTTTTTCTGATTAAGTCTTTTATGGACGAAAAGCAGAGATAATAAAGTTCTAGTATGCTTAAAGCTGAATGCAGTTCTTTCGTGATATTTTAGTGTGTTTTGTGTTTTGTTTGACACACCAGTTATATTTGTTGATAAGCAGCTAGCAGTCTGAAACATAGAATGAGGCACTAGTACAGTCTTGTGGAGTTTTATGTTCAATTTAAGAACCCCCCCCCCTTTAAAAAGGTGTCACACTTCTAGGTGACTGATTAAGGGTCTGAAGAATATTAATGACACTTTTGGATAAAAATGTTTAATGTGTTATGTTTAAAAAGAATAGGAATAGTATATATATATATATATATATATATATATATATATATATATATATATATATATATATATATATATATATATGACTACAATGTGCAAACTTATAACTGCTGGAAGCACAACTGTGAGCAAAAGGCTTTTAATATTTTAGATGAAGGAGAAATGGTAGTCATATGGTCTTCAGTCTCAAAACAACAAAGGGCAATTTTAGGAAAATTGTATAGGACAGTTTCTTTCAACTCAGAGCAACAGAGAGGTGGAACATTTTTCTAGAACGTTCAAGTGAGCTAAAGGAGCATGGTAGCATTTAGATGGTGGCATCAATTCAGATGTAAGGAGTTGCTATGAAAACACAGGAGTAAATGGGATGGATAAAGATTTTCAGAACATTTGTGCTTAACTAGAGACAAAGGGACTACTAGATAAGCCACTCATCACAGACGTTTATTCAGCCAGTGGTTTTGTGTGTTCACTCCTATGTCATAAGTGATATTACAACAAGAAGGGAGAAGCTGCACGAATGTCAGTTTAAAAATGATAACCCTATATGGTAAGACGCACTGTGTTGGTTAACTAGAAACTGTAGTTTGTTCTGCTTAGTGGGAAGGAATAGTGGGTACAAATTCCCTTATCTGCCATCAAAAGCTGTGCTTCTATGGTTTATGACAAACTTGCATGTTCATAGCAAACAATGACTGTGCATTAACAGTAAAGAAACTATAACCAGCCATAAGCTGTAGCTTATGTTTCAACATGTTAGGCTTTTTTTTTTTTTTTGCATGGTGGATAGTTCGCCAGTATTACCTACTATCAAGTCAGACTTTCAGGCATTTTTGTATATATTGTTTGCTTCTATTTTGATATACTCTTGCATCCCTCTAAAACAAAATAACATCTTTGTGGAAGGCAAGTTCATCTTAAAGAAATTGTGTACACAGCTTAAAGCCACACTAATAAATTAAACTTTGTTTCTTTTTTGTTTAAGAATGCATTATAAACTGAGTGGTATGCATACATTTTGTTTTTGACAGTATTATAAAATACAACTGAAGATTCTAAAGTAGGTAAAGACCACTTGATTCATTCGGTATACATCTTTTTCTACCAGCTGGAGAAGCTCTTTGCGCTCTCTCTCCCTGATATTATCTGTCCCTTGTATGCATCCTCCCACTGTGTTTGGACCTCACTTTCTGAGGGATGTGTTATTTTATGCAAGCACTGCTTGCTACATATTTGCCATCATTTCCACTGGGCCATCTCATGCCACCTTTACTTTCTTCTGTACCAATGATACCACTGCAGGTACTACTGAGGTGGGTGAACATTTCCGCCATGCACTTTCTTCTTTCCTCTTTCCTTTATTTCATTAAAGGCACACACAGAGCATATGTTCATCAGGCTTCTGGTGAAGATGTTGTACCATATTAATAACACTCGTCAAAACTGTTGCCATTCCCTAACTCTGTAAAGCTACACACACACTTCAGATGGAGTTTCAGCAACTGCTAGCATAAACAAATGTTAACTTCTCTTTCTTAGAATCTGGCTCTTGTTTTCATGTCTCCTTTCACTTTTTGTTCTTCTGGTATAATAATACAGCTATTTCTAGTTTGCAGCTGCTGCTCCTACTTCCTTTCTCACTTTGAACTCTTCATCAAGACTTATTTCCTAGGTACAATTAAAAGGGGTGCATCAGACATGTCATGCTTCTGACTGTTTCACAAGCTTGTCCATTCAGTTTCGTGTAAAAGCCCCACTGCAGATGTTTTGGCAGCCAACAGCACAGAATCTGGATGAATCAAATACCAAGAGGTTTTTAAAAAGCTGTGTTGCCTGCCATAAAATGAAAAGCAGTAAATCTTGCAGAGTTAGTGATGTAGCAAAGAAAGCATTGCAGCATCAAGTCTTAAAACTAACTTTTATCACCTCGACTGATCTTACTGTGAACTTAATGTGACATTAAAGTCCAATCTATACTCTGTAAAAATTATTTGGTCCATTTTTTGAATAGATGCAGAGGTGCCTATTAGATACCTATCAATTTTTGAAATTTGCTATTTACTCCTTTGGGCAATGACAATATGAGATTTCACCATGGATTCTTCGGATTCATAGGAGTTTGAAGGTAATTTATTCTCATGACCATGAGTACTTTCCCAATACCCACACTCAGGCTGTACCTCTTTTCTCAAACAGCCCAGGTCTGATGGTCCTGGGGCAAAGTTGAGGGTACCCATCCAGTCATCCAGGTTCTGTTGACAGTGTGTCACACTGTTTAACCTGCAGGGACAGGTAAAACCCGAGATAAGGGGTCACTGCATAATTAATCTCTCTCCCTCTCTCTTTCTCTGATGTATTCTATTTGTCTGCTGGCAAGGAGTTAGATCCGTGGTTCTGACATTCCTAAACTATCAGACATGCACTGATAAAGGATATCATGGACAGCAAAGTCTCTAATGGCATGGCAGACAAGGCACAGATTCTCGTAAAGAATCTATAAGATGCCAAGTAAAGGAATAAAGCTCCTAACTTCTTTTGGTAGCTCTGGATCTTTAAGTTGGACATTTTCTTAGTTAGGAACCTCTGGGTCTTATCTAATTGTTTGAGGGGTTAGGTGGGTGGGAAGTTGAGGAAGAATGGAAATGGACAGCACAGATGGAAATTTATGGTGAGTACATAACTTTGTCTATCTGAAGCTGTCATTTTCATTCATTCCTCAATAGTTGGGACAGAGTCCCAGTTACCTAAATCCCTGGAGGACTCCAAGGAAGGATATTCTGAAGCACAGCTGAGGCAAAGGCTGCTCTTCCCCTAGAGATCAGATCTAATATGTAATGAACAATAAAGGTATGAAGATTAGCCCAAGTTGCAGCTGCACAAATATCATCCAAGGAAGTTCTACACAGAAAGGAGGAGGAAGCTGCCACAGCCCTTGTGGAATGGGCTTTTGGAGGTTTCGGTACAGGCAAACCCACTTTTTCATACACAAAGGTAATGAAATTAGTCAAACACTTGGCCAAACTCACTTTAGATACTGGTTTGTCTAATTTTGACTCAGAAAATGAAACAAATAATTGTTGAGATTTTTGTAAATTATTGACTCTGAAGATAGAAACTAAATGTCTGTGAACATCCAAAAGATATAAAATATACTCTCCTTTATTTGAAAAATTAAGAAAGAATACTGGAAAAGACTAATGACCTGACTGATAATTAGATTATTTGGTTAAAAAAGGGTTAGTCTGTAAGGAAACCCTGTCTTTGTGAAAACATAGATAAGGAGGTTTAAAGGACAGTGCTCTTCTGGCAGATGTAATAGTAACAAGGAAAAGAGTTTTTCAGGTAAAAAATTTCAGATCAGACCTAGCTGATGGTTCAAAAGAGGTTGAGCCTAGGTCTGAAAAATACTTAGATCCCAAGAAGGGGTATGACCTTTTAAAGGAGCTCTACGTAAATAGGTTCCTCTGAGAATGACTATACACAGTTTAGAGCAAACTAAAGTAGAATTATTTATTCCAGTTTGAAAATTGGAAATGGGTGCTAGTTGTACTCTGATAGTGTAAGAACTTGCTTCTTCATTAAAAACTGAAGTTAAAAAGTCAAGAACCTTTGGTATCAGTGCTAAAAAAGGCTCTGTATTCTTTTTGTGGGCCCCCAAAACAATCTTTTTCCATTTACTTCTATAAATTTTCTTAGTAGAAGCTATATGGGAAGATAATATATAATGGACAGGAGAAAACAGCCTTGTATGTCTAGCAGTCAATGGAACTGGAGATATGTGGTGAAGTTGAGGCCTGAAATGTCCGAATGAGTCATGTCTGTCAGGTGAGACAGGAGGTCTGGAGTTGGATCCAGAATCCAGGGACAATGCAGAAGATGAGGCAAAAGGAGGGGAAACCAGATCTGATAAGAATCTAGGGACAATGCAGAAGATGAGGCAAAAGGAGGGGAAACCAGATCTGATAAGAATCCAGGGACAATGCAGAAGATGAGGCTAAAGGAGGGGAAACTAGATCTGACAAGGCCAGTAAGGGGCAATAAGGATAAGTGGGCTTTTCAATCAATTTGCTTTCTGGAGAAATTTTGGAATGAGAGGTAACAGGGGATAAGCGTAAAGGAGAACAGAGGTCCAATTGTGAAGTACAGCATCCCTTGGTGACTCCCCTACTGGGGGGATCTGGGCAAAGAACCTGCTGAACTTGTTGGGGGAAGATGCGAAAAGGTTGCAGCATGGTTGGTCCCATTGACAGAAAATAATTTCCACCATGTTGATATTGAGAGACCACTCATGAGGCATCAGAATGGACCTGCTTAAGTTGTCTGAAATCACACTGGACTTCCCCGGGATGTGAGTTGCTATCAGAAAGTGATTGGATGAGATCATTCATTGCCATACTCTCATAGCTTCTCGGCAAAAAGAGTAAGATCTGGTTCCCCCTTGTTTGTTGATGTACTAGACTACCAACATATTGTCCATCTGAATCACTCTAGTCCCAGTTGGGAGACTGTCTTGAAATGCCTGCTGTGTTAAAAGGATAGCTCTCATTTCCAGGACATTGATATGCATGTTGGTCTTTTCAGGGGACCATGTGCCTTGGACTGTCCTTCCCAAGAAGCCCCCCACCCCCCCACCCAATGTGGAAGGCATCTTTGGTCACTGTAGCCTTGAGTTGAGTGAGAACAAAAGGATGGCCTTCTTGTATTTGATTGTAAGGAATCCACCAGAGAAGGTAATTCTTACAAGCTTGAGTTATCTTAACTCGTCTGGATAATGGGTGTTGGAGAATGGACCATTTAGGTGCAAGAGTCCATTGGAAGATTCTCATAGAATACCTCACCAGCAGTACAAGAGTAATTGCCACTGACATGGATCCTAAGGCTTGGAGTATGAGACGCACTGGTAGGGAAGAATTCTGAATAATCTTTTTGACCTGGAATTGAATGGTTTGTATCCAAGATAGAGGTAGGAAAGTACTCGCTTGCTAGTATCAAAAAGAGCACCAATGAAGTCCAAAGTTTGAGCTGGATTGAGTTGAGATTTGATGTAACTGATAGATATTCCCAGATGAGACCAGAGCCAGAGTAAGTAGTCCCTTGCTTGAATTAATTGATACCTAGCTGGAGTGGTCAGAAGTCAGTCATCTAAGTATGGAAACACTCAGAATACTAGCAGTCTGCAGTGAGCTGCTATGATTGCCATGCACTTGGTGAATGCCTTTTGGGATGTGGTGAGATCAAAGGGCAGTCCTCTGAGTTGGTAATGACTGACTCTCAGCCAGAAGCATAGGTATCTTCTGGATTGTTTGTTCATTTTGATATGATAGTACACATCCTGAAGATCTATGGTGCATATCCAGTTATCCTTGTGCAGAAATGGCAGAATGGACTGAACTATGACCATCTAAAAGATGGTATACTGAACCAATTGATTTAGTTTGCTGAGATCCAAAACTGGCCTCAAGTCCCCTGTCTTATTTGGCACTAAAAAGATTCTTGAGTAAATTCCAGACTCTCTCTGGTCTGGAGGGACCTCTTGGATGACTCTTTTTTTCTAGAAGCTTTTTTATTTCTAGTGCTGCTGCTTCCCTCTGAGTAGGTGGAACATTAGGGATTTTCTTTGACAGGGACGGCTGGATATTATCCTCTGCACCCATGAATCTTTTGTGATTTTTAACAAGGGTCTCTGGTGCAGGGATAGTTGACCCCTGACTGCCGCAAGAGATGAAAAGTCGGGCCTACATTCAGGAGCGCTGATAGGATCTGTCAGAGAGGAATCTCTAGAACCTTGATTATGCAGACCATCGATCCTGTAGTTTACTTAGCCATGTGTAAGTCTTGTCCCTCTTTTTATGTAGGTCACACTGTAAGGGAGTTATACAAGCGTGTATATGAACATAAACATGCTGTTGAAATAGGAGATGAAAGGAACACTAGCTAAGCATTATACATCAGGTAAATGCAAAATTAGTTTCAATTTGTAGTGCTCGTTGAAATAACTAATTTTGTTAAGTTGTTGGATGCAGAAGATGAGCTGGGGTGGTATCAGTACTTGTGGCAGGTGAGATTGAATGCCTGCTACCCACCTGGGCTTAATAATGGAGAAGATTTTGTAGCTTATTTAAAAAGAGAAAGGATTGAAGCACTAAATGTTATATGTTTACATAAACTTTATATGGTTGTATGTTTTTTAATAATGTCATGTGATATGATTTTATTATTTAAACCAGTTTTGTGTTGGGCATTACTCAGTCAGAAGTCGTCTGTATCAAGCATGAAATCACTCACTGTTTAATGCTTTTTTTACTGTGTTTTCTTTTATTAAATGCTTTTTGCTTTTTTACACCATCCTTTTATTTATTTTATGTACTGGTTGGAATGTTTTTATTGTGTTTTTCTTAAATCTATGAGCTCATCAGTGGGCAGAGTCCCTTAGGAGGTAGACGGGCCAAACCTGAAGGCCTCCAGAAAAACTGATTCTTCTTGGGAAGGGTTATCAGTGGACCAACCACCTCTTTGTTTTAAGAGCTCTAAGATGTCTTCAAATGAGACATCACTGGGTGGTGTTCTGGGGGACCCTTCCCTGTCATCAAAATCAGTGTTTTTAGTGACAGACTCCTCGAGACAGTCTAAGTGCCTCCTTTGGCACTTTCTCTTCCAAGAAACCTCTTTGGTTGGATGCTCCAGGGAGGTACTGGAAGAGATAACAATACCCTGCTGAGTGGTCTGTAAACTGATCTGGGTCGGCTGTCTCTGTGGAATGGACGAATGAGGCTCTGGATGCAGACTCGAATGAGATAAGGAAGTCAGATCTGATGTGGACAGAGTTGTCTGAACTCTAGGAATAGAGAATACACTCTCCACTGCCTCAAAAGCAGACTGCCTGGGAAAACCAGATGCTGACAGATTTGTTAAAGCTGGCTTGCAGATTGTCAGCTCCCACTATCCCACAGGCAAACCACCAAAGGAGGAAGTCAGAGCTGAGCTATCCAATGCCAATACTCCAAGGAGAAGAGATGGCTCCGAAAGTTTTGGAGTCAAATCCAACACCCTGGAGCCTGTGCTGAGGTGTTGGCTCCAAGAGTCATCCAGTTCAGCAGTACTTGGAGCCAAACAGCTCAATGGAACCACTGAAGTCAAAGCAGCCAATATCTTTGGATCCGAGGATGACTCCAAGGCTTTTGGATCTGATGGCTCGGAAACCAAAGCACAGATAGGTGAAGGAGCTAAGATCAAAGGTGTGGCTGTATGGAGGGTCTCCGGACCCAATAGGACTTCCATTTAAATTTATGTCCTGAGAAACTTCCTCATCATCCTAGCTATACCTCCTTTGGATAGGCTCCTGGAAAACCAGATAGATGAAGCAGTAAAAGAAGACCTTGAATGACTTGAATGGAGAAGTTGAAGCAGAAGGAAGGTTCAGGGACCTCTTATGAGACTCTTTGGCCACAGAATCACCCTTCTTTTCTTGTCTTTTGAGGCTTTGACCCCAGTAGCCACAGAAGAATGTTTAGATGGATGTAAACCCCTAAGAATGAGCTTGTTCCTTCTGTCAGTAAGAGCACCAGAGTCGAATCCCTTACAAATATCACACTCAACGTCTAGGGGATTTTATGCCAATACACCACACATTTTTAAGAAATACTACACAGTACTACAAGCCAAAAGAGATAGAACTACCAACAGTGGTATTAAGAATACTAAAAGTAGTAAAAAAATATATAAATAGAACTAAAAGGAGGGAAAGGTAATACTATAGATAATATATATAATATGGAGAAATTTAAAAGAATTTGAAAAAAAGTTAAACTTATTGACCAACAAGATAGATACACCTAAAGCTTGAGAATGTGCAATCTACATCTAAATGCTATGGCAGCAAACAAGATCTGAGGTATGTTAGGTGGTTGGGGTACTGTCAGCAAAGGGAGAAGTTGAAAGTTCAAGTATTCTATGATCTGGAAGAAGCAGACGAGTCAGATCAGAGGATTGGATCTGAAGCCAACTGTTGAGGAATGAATGAAAATTACATCAGATCATTTGTTTAAAGTTATTATAGCATCCCAACAGATGAAGAGTAACTTTACAATATCATGTAAGAGAATAGAAAAGGTGGTGGACTAGGCCTGCCTAACCAAGAAACTTATAGTAGCGCTTCAGCTACTCAATAACTTTATGGTCAAATCCTGATTATTAGCCAGCTGAGAAAAAAAAATGCATAAACCCATTTGATTAAGTAAAATAATATCACTACACAGCATATAACATTTTTGAAGAATAATATAAAATGGTTGTTAAAAGACATATTTATTTTAAAACACAAATTCAACAGATTCTGCTTACATAAATAATATAGTAAAACATTTAGAAATTTTATATATAAATACTCAGATATTAAAGTATTGTGTTTCACATGATTCCTTGTAATATTTACACTAGAATTTATAGACAATTGGAACTTTCAAAAAAAACGTAAGCTTAAAAAATAGGGATTTTATTTTTTGGAATCATGGTAAGAGCTAAAAAAGTCAACACTAATAACTCAATACGTAAATAAGATTTGGATATGAAAAACTGGTTTACAGTACAAATCAACAAACAGCTTTTCATTTCTTAACTTAAAAATGTCAGATGTAATTAAAAAAGAATATCCGTCAATTTTATTTTTCTAAACAATCTGAAAACAAATGGTAAGATAGGAAGATCGTATTTATCTAAAATATGAAAATAATAAGTATATATTTCATACAAAAATGGGATTATGCTCTCTAAATGAGTGGTGAATATATGATTTGACTTTGTGCTATGCTGCTGCAAGCAGAAAAAGGATTCCTCATTGTGGTAAGACTTAGATTTTTTTCATTGTGTATTATGTAATGGAATGTTAGTGTAAAGTCTTAAAAGTTGTTCTAAATACAAAATAAGCAGTAGGAAGTAGAGCAGAATTTCTTACCTACAATTAGATATCAGTGTCCATATTCAGGAATTTGTCCAAGTACTGATTCTTACAACATCAGAATGGTAAGAAGTGTAGTTATTCTTTGGGGCTGCCTTCAAGTGAAGACTGTTGAAGTCAGTATAACGAACAGCAGTACTAAGAATTCCCTGCACAGTGTCTGAATCTAATCAGGTACCATGCTGACACCTGAACAACTGGCCTTGTTAGCTAGCTAGTTCAGTACTAGAATCGGGTCAGGTCCCTAAAAGAAATCTAAGCTTAGGCAGTGCACTAACACCTGGAGAAATGGTCTTGTCAGCCAGCTAGTTCAGTAATGGAATCTGATTACTCCCATAAGAGTTCTAAAGTAAGGCAAGTATACTAATGCCTGCAGATCGTACCTTAGCAGCCAGTACTGATCCTGTCAGGACCTTAAAGGGATATCAGAAAGGATACTAGCACTTGGAAGAATGGTCTTGGTAGCTGGCCAGTACAATACAGGATTTCTGTCAAGACCCTAAAAAGGATCTAAGGTCAGCAGCATACTAACATCTGGAGAACCTGTCTTGGTAGATAGATAGTCCAGTACTGGAACCCAGTCAGGTCACCAAAGGGGATTATCAAAAGTATAATACTTGGAGAACTGGCCACAGTAGCTAGCTAGTCCAGTACTTGAATCCAATCAGGCAGCATATCACCACCTGGAGAAATGCTTTTGCTTGCTAGCTAGCCCAGTACTGGATTGCAAACAGGCCCCCTAAAAGGGAGCTAGGATCAGGCAGCATACTAATATCTAGAGAAATGGCTTCTGTAACTAGTTAGTCCAGTACTGGAATTGAGTTATACCTTTAAAGGGGCTTTAAGGTCAGCCAGCACACCAACACTTGGAGAACTGGCCTTGGCAGCTAGCTAGTACTGGAATCTGTCCAGGTGTGTAAAAGGGATTTAAAGTCAGGCAGCAAACTAACACCTGGAGAAATCACCTTAGTTGCTGGATGTTCAAATGTGGCCACTGTAACTTTTGTAGGTTTATTTCAGAGGGACCACATTTGAAATTTATCATTAAGTCCCTGGCCATTTTTCATGTAGGAACAAGGGGGTAGTTTACATCGGGTTATGCAGTGGTTGCGATGCATATTACAAAGGGACAACCACTTGCACCCTAACGGAGCGTATTAGAGAACACATGTACAGTATTTAGAACAAAGATCTAAATAACACTTTATATAAACATACTATGGAGTGCTAAATACAAAAAAATGTTCTCCATCTTGGAAGAGGTACCTGTTTATCCTAGAGGGGGGAATTATAAAAATTTTGTGGAACAAAAAGAAACAGCTTGGCAGATTAGACTGGGAGCCGACAAAAAGCCTTGCTTAAATGGAGCCATCAATATTAAATGTTTTTTAAAGTATAGAAAACTTACTATTAGGAGGTTTTAATTAAATATGCTTAGTTTTTACTTAGTAGTTTTAAACATGTGATGGATGTGGCTTTGAGAACTCAGTGCGTTTCTTTAATTTCAATTGATTTTAAACCAATTATTCAATTAAATGTTTGCATTGGTTGATGATTTCTGAATAAGGTGTATTAAAAAGCTGTTCTGATTTTATTTTATTGTTTGTTCTGAAGAAGTCCTGTTGCGACGAAAGCGTGGAATAAAGTATTTTATACACTAAGTCTATTTCTTTCCAGTCTTTATTGACCATCAGTACCATAGTCTGCTGTTTCTTAGTTGCTGGATAGTCCAGAAATAGAATATGGTCTTGTCCATAAAACGTATGTCAAACAGAAGATTAACTGGGATGTATTTTTAAAAAGTGTGTTAGTCAAGTTTTTATACTTATACAGACTACTGCCATTTGCTGTGTATAGGTTGTCTTCAATTACCTTAGATATACTACCAGTTTCCCCTTTCATGTGCATGCTGTGGATTTCATTGTTGAGAAATATAATTTCAAATTCATTATGCTGCAGTTCTGTCAATTACTTCACTGGACTTGACATTTTCACTCTGTTCTTTGCAAATAATAATAAGCCAATCAGAGGTGAGTGAAGCAGAGCACAACTCTACACTACATGAATTCATAGATTCCAGCATTTAAGCTTACTTCTGCAGTGTTTTTTTCCCCAGTTATCTTAGACCACTTATAATGGCATAAACTTTAGTAATTGCTCAAATTGTTCAAAACTTCCAAAAAAGTCACATTTTCCTTGAAAACTTTTGGGATGCTGTAGAGACAATGTGTTTTGTCTCACACCCAGTAGACAAAATGGACAAGCCTGGGCCTTTCAAGCATACCTTAACACATTACATCTTGACACTGGGTAATGTGAGGAAAAATGTCTCTGCTTAATGGGTCTCTATGTTTGCAAACTTAAAAAGCATCACATTGCGATTCCTTATGTAATAGTAAGGTGTCTGCATTATGGATGAAGTGACGTGTACAAATTCATTTTCAAAGAGGAAACGTTTTACCCAGTATGATGATACCAGACATTTTTAAATTAAAATGGTACAAGTGAGCTAACGAAGATAATGGTGCCTAAAGTGAGGCATACATAATATAACAAATCTTCTAATTAACAATTGTAATATTTATTTTAGCCTTTAAGCATATAAACTACATCTTTTTATTCCATATTTAAGATCATACCTCTTAACTGTCCCTGATTTTGCCTAATTTTGTTACTGATCCCTCTTAACCTTTTTGACTTTCTAGTAAATCACTGAGGAGTACGGTCAGTCAATAATGTCTGACATTTCTTATTGTTCAGAAAATGCATGTTGATGAAAAACCTGTTCTATTAACATTTTAAATGAATTACATCAATATTTTAAACAGATTCCTGATTTTGGCCTTGTACCCCCCCCCCCCTATTATTTTTAGCTATGTCCCTGGGTCTTGACAAAGAGGCTAAGAGCTATGTTTAAGATACATACCATATAAAAAGGGCTGCAGGGGGGAAGGCAATAACACAAGTTTGTTGTCTAAGTTAGCAATTTATGCCTACACCATCCCCCCTCATAATTCTGGGTGGTTATTTTTTTTTTATAATTTGTACTATCTCAAAATGGTCATATGTAAGTGGTCAGACTGGCTGGAGTTTGATTTTTAGCTATAGATTTTTTTTCTTCCATAGTATACTGACCTAAAAATATAACATATTTGCCCTACATTTTATATCAGTGCATTCTATTCATCAACTTAACTTAAAATCCCTCCCACCTAAAAACATGCTGCCTATGCCCTTGCAACTCCCACTCTAATATCACCCTCCCCATCCAACCACTACCTTTCTTTCCACTCCACTAACTACCTTGATTATAGCAAGCTCAGATGCTCATAAGCCAGTACTTATTATACAGCAGGAACTTCTTCTTGGAACATTTGTTAATGTCTGTTATGTACTTCACAGATAAAGATTCTAGTTGTCTACTGATGTACTATGTTCTTCATCTGTAAATATGTTGTAAGTAATTGCTATGTAAATTGTTAATCGCTATGTAATCCAATGTAACTACTGTCTGTTTATTTTAACTGTGGAGCTTTTCTCCCCGGGCCTCTGCTGAAAATGGACCTACGTCCAGTCTGACACTCCTGGTCAACAAATATAAATAAAATAAAATAAATAAAATAAAATAAATAAATAAAAATGGGAGCCATCTGAATATCAGTTTTATTTAATAAATTCTCGTGAGAAATTTGTGCATTTTAATCAATAACTCCTCTGACTAATGGTCTTTGCCATTTCTGATAGTGATATGGTCCCTTTTTTCATCTGTACTATGACAAATTGAGATGTTTTAATGAAACAAGAAAATTATTCTCCTGTTCTTGCTCACTTCATCAACCACTGCTATCATGTTTTCTAAGCTACTGATTTCATCTGAGACAACAGAGCATTCATGCAGAATAAACCTGGCAGCCCAAAGGGATAGACTTGTGGCACCAATGTGAGGGTAAGAAGACAGGGCTATAAAAAATTAAGTAGCATTTTCTGGGTCACATATCACAAATGCAGTAGTAATGCATTAGGAAAACAAATTTCTAAAGAAAGTGTCTTTTTATTTCATGCAATAGTAAAAAGTGATAGGTAATATCAGACATGAAGACAGACTCCTAAAGAAAGCATTATGAGTTTTCAGACAAATGCAATATTTGGTGCAATGAAGAGAAATACAATGCTAAAGATGTAACAGCCAATACATCATTTCCTTATATGCATCAGTGAATAGATCATTTGTGTAGGGAAAATATACGGTCTAGGATAAGGAAAAATTATCTTTAAAGTATAGTTGTCCTTTAAAAAAGTAGTTACCATCCTAGGAATGTCCACAGCACTGAATGAGAACAGCAAAATTAGTTCTTCCCTAAATGTCTCAATGAATATTGCCATTTTTAAATACATGTATAGCTGCTGCTTTTGCTGACAAATTGTACTTGGGTTATCTGGAGTAAAACAGGCGAGACTTGTATATTAAGTGATTATGCTGACAACTACATCAGACTCTGAGGGAAACCTGTAGAAAGTGGATATTGTATTACCCCATAAACTGACAAAACAAATGCCTCAGAATAGGTGTATGAAAATGTACCTGAGGAGCTTTTGTCTGAGCAGGAAGACAGAGCAACAATGACAGCAAAGATGAGTTTGGCAAACATGACAATGGGTGTGTGCTGCTATATATATATATATATATATATATATATATATATATATATATAAAATACACATGCACACACACACACACATATATATATATATATATATATATATATATATATATATATATATATATATATATATATATATATATCCAAAAGGACCACCACTGATTCTCCATTGTATTCTGAACTGATTGACTGGTTTGAGTGTGGAATACATACTTAGAAAATTCTTACTAAGCATAATGGTAAACGAATTGAGGAACTTAAGAGTGAGATTTCCAGTTTACATGAGGAAATTTTACTGCATCCTGACCTAAACTTCCATAAACCTTTATTTGACACTATTGGCCATAAGATCTCTTGACATGCTGCTGCCATTATACAGACAAAAAAGGGTAAATTAAAAAGGGATTTGCTACAATATGGTAATAAGACTGATTATCCTGTCTCCACTACTAAACTTAACCAGCAGTTTCCTCAAAGGCAACATCCTTATAAACTTCATTATTTGCAAAGGCAACAATTATTTTCAAAGGCAAACAAATAATTTTCAGCAGCATAATGGATACAGACATTTCCCTTCACACTTCCTTTCTAATGCACCTGATAATTACAGGGAACCTCTTGTCTCTGCACCTCCCAACCCTGCAGCTGATTACAGTGACAACACCTCACAGGTCATTCACAATTTGAATGTATTAGCTCAACCTTTTTTTATCTCCAGCCAGATTGCAGACAGAACTCTCGGCCCAGACACCGAGAATGGATTCAGGAGTGAGGGGGAGGGGCAGAAGCAGGGGCTCGTGGAGATTTCAGAATCTGGGCCCTCCAATGACAACCCGAAACCGTGCTCAGAATTACTAACTGGTGGTGCCACTGTTACTGATGCCGCTTGTGCTAACAGTAACCTGAATATGTTAAAAAGTTCTGTTTTTAAACTTTCAAATAGAGTGTCGTCATCAGATCATCTGTCTCTACTAAATAATGGTCTCACTTATATTCCGGCACAACGAGCGCATTTAGCCGATGTTTTGATAGACCTGCGTTTGTATGTTAGGAAGTCAAATTTAAAATGTTTTTTCTCTGGCCATGGTAACACTGATAATACTGATTCTTTAGATGGTTCCAATGATGGTGTGCAGTCTTTTACAGATATTCAGTTGACGGATGATACCACTGTTAGTAACCTGCCCTTGAAAAGAAATAGTGTGTTTAACCCAGGGTTGAATAATTTTGTTAGCACTTTCTTACAGGTCTGCAAATTTGAGATTAGACAGATGACTAGTAATACTTCTACTGTGAAATGGTTTAATTTGACTCCAGGGGAATTTTCAGCTCTGAATGCCCTTACTATGGATAAATCTTTAAGGATCATGAAAGCAGACAAAGGGACAGGGCTGGTTATTATGGAACAAACTGACTATGGGAAAGCTATTGAGTCTAAATTGATGAATAGCAGCAATTACAAAAGTGTTACAGTAGATTTTGTTAGACAGCAATTTGATAAAATAAACACTTTACTGCATGCTTTAGAAAGAGATGAATATATTACTTTGAAGAGTTATATTTTATGGTTGTGTCTAACCCTAGTATAGGAAAATGTTTTGGGATTCCTAAAATCCATAAGAATCCAGACAACCCTCCATTCAGACTTATTTCTAATATGCGTACTAAAACGGAGAAGATTTCAGAATATTTAGATTTTATACTTAACCCAATTGTACAAGAGACTCTGTTTTACATTAGGGACTCATGGGGGTTCCAAATTGAGTTATTTCTAGCACAGTTAGATATTTCCAAATGTATTTTTGTTACACTGGACATTGTCTCTCTGTATACTAATATCCCTGATGAAGAGGGAAAGGAATGCGTTAAACAGTACATGTCTAAATATGCTAAATTCCCTTCATATAAAAATATGACTGCTTTGATAGACACAGTTTTACAGAACAACTTTTTTCATTTCAATGGACAGATTCTCCAGCAGATTAAGGGAGTGGCTATGGGGTCAAAAATGGCCCCTGCTTATGCTAACTTAGTGTTAGCCACTTGGGAATGAGAAACACTGGTGCACCCCCCCTGGATATAATTTCACAAGACTGTATCATAGATATATTGACACTTTTTTGTGTGGACTAGCAAAGTTATGCAGTTGGACTTGTTTATACAAGCCATGGAAAACAGTATTTCTTTCCTGTCTTTTGTAAAATCAGGATGTGGAAGCAAAGTGTATTTTTTGGACACATCCATCTTGAGTGATTTCAATAACAAGTGTCTGGCTTCTAACATTTATTGTAAGGATACCTACCGTAATAATTTCTGGAATTTACTTAGCCAGCACCCTTCTACATGAAATATAATGTATTAAAAGGCCAGTTCATTAGACTTTCCAGGTTGGTTAGTGATGATCTGCAGTTTAAGAAAGAGTCTGACTTTCTTTGCGAACTTTTTTTGTAAAAATACTACCCCAGAAACTTGATTTTAAAAGTTACAGAAAAAGTTTCTAATGCCAGACATGTTTCATTGCAACCTATCCTAAAGTATGGTTTCCAACCTAATCAACAAAGTAACACTCTAAATGCAGACAGAACATTAAGCTTTCCGGTTCCAATTTGCAGAGACACACAAGCTACTAGAAACATTGTTTCTAGTGACTGGAATATTGTTGCAAGCTCTCCTACTATGTCTGAACCGCTTGGTAGACAGCCTATGTTTTCTTACAAAAGGAAACGAACTTTAAGGAGCTCTTTTGAAAACAGAGACTCACAGTTTTTAATAGGAAATGTTCACAATGTTTCTGACCCACCTGGGATGTTCAGATGCAGCAAATATATCTGTTGTCAATATATCTGTACAGGACCTTCCTTTACATTTGAACATATTAATTTCACTGTTACTTTTTCCCATCACTTTGACTGTAATTCTTGTAACATTGTTTATGCAGGGATTTCTATGACTGCTGTTACTTTTATGTTGGAAAGACTAGTTGGAAACTTTCTGACCCATTAAGGAGCATTGCGCTGCAATTAGAGGCAAGAACAGTCGCAATGCTTTAGCTAGACACTCGACAGCTTTCCATGACTTTGTTAAATTCCATTTTATTGTTTTGGAACAAGTTGACTTATTTTTTGGGGACTACTCAGCTCTACTGGAAGTGAAATAACTCAGATGGCAGCTCCGTTTGTGCAGAGTTCTCCCCGGGATTGAATGCTGCTTCTAATTTAAATGTGTACTCAGATGGCAGCAGTGATGGTCTGAGTGATTTTAATTTTATGCCTTAAAGGACTCACTTTATTGTTAACTTGTAAGCAAGTCTGATTTTATGCATTGCTACAGCGTAAGAGATTAGTACTTCTGTGTGCTTGTACTTTATTACACATTATTACAGATGTTTGATATCTTATTTTCAGTTAAGTTTACAGATTACATTAAGAATGCTGTCCGAGCTTGGCTCTGCTACTCTGTTTTCTGTTTAAGTTACATCCACCTCATACATATTTATGGGCAATAGAACTTTGAGAATTACACTTCCTCCATGTTTAAAGGGATTGAACTGTGATTTTGATTGGACAAGATTATTTTTTTTTTGGTTTTCTTACACTATTTTAACTTTGTAATCTGCACAGTTTACTTATTCTGATGAAGTTCTTAAATAAATAGATAACGAAAGTCCGCTCAATCACAGGTTTTACTTGCTGCATTCTTTCTTCTTGTGTTATACCTAGTTTTATTTACGTTTTAGAGATGCCTTTGGAAGTTTTTTTATTTTAATATTTTTTTCGGCAGTGTTTTCTCGGTTTTATTGTATTTATGTATGTATATATATATATATATATATATATATATATATATATATATATATATATATATAGAGAGAGAGAGAGAGAGAGCTATATCTATCTATATATATATATATATATATATATATATATATATATATATATATATATATATATACAGCTAAATATACACATATATATATATATATATAGAGAGAGAGAGAGAGAGAGAATAAAACCGTTCGTTTGAAGAAGAAATAATATTTATACAATAAAAAATTCTCAAGAAAGACTATTAAACCATAGAAATAAAAATAAAAACACTGACGCTCAACTGATGTTTAAGCTTTCATTCTTGTTCAATCACAGAACTTCTTCAGAATACCAGGAAAAAATGAGATAACATCAAATATCAATGAACAATCACATGAGAAGACAATAACCAATGAACAACAGTAATATACTTAGTACAGTAGCCAGTAACAAGTAGTCAAAGTTTTAAACAGTGCCAATAGGAAGGTAATACTATGAATAAAATTGACTGAATATAAGATGATTAAATACAAGTTATATTAAAAGTAATGTGATGTTTAACAATACAATTTCAGTGCATACTTAATGTTAGCACAGTCATTGAGGCCACTTTAGTTCCCTTACTTTTAAGTACAAATCTGAATTACCAAAAAAAGAATCAATCCGTTCAAGAACAAAAAACTGAAGCTTAATAAAATTGCTGCAAACAGTACTGTGTTTTGCTACTGCATTATTAAAGTTTCTCATTCTAATGGCTCCCAAGTCTTCTTTTATTTAACAGACAGGTTTCTGGTAGTTTTCCCAACACAGAAGCTACTGCATGTGACACACACATAAGCATATACCACCCAAGTAGAATGACAATCGTAATGTCTGGCAAAGGTGGTTTTAAATTTACAATTTGTGAAAAAGAATTCCGTGCCAGTGAAAATGTATAGGCAAACTACACATCTATTGCATCTATGCATACCTGCAGGAGCATCATTAGGTAATGGTTTAACAGCATTTGTGTATCTCTATTTTCAAGATGCATGTGAATAGACTTAGTTCTTTTAAAAGAAAATGAAGGTGTAGTACCTAAAGATGTAGTAAACTGTTATGAGTCAGTCAGGATGTCCCAGTTGTTCATGATAATGTTTCTGATGTTAGACATATCTCTGGTTATTGGCAATAGGAAAACTCAAACATCTATCAGAATCAGCATTAGTTTGTGGATGTGATTGAAACCCATATTTTAAAATGGGGAAATACTTAGTGAACCTGTTATAAGCTACTTCTTGAAAAATGGAATCAACTAGTTTATGAGGGTAGTGTCTCATGTAAAAAAATAA
Source organism: Protopterus annectens (assembly GCF_019279795.1). Classification (NCBI taxonomy): domain Eukaryota; kingdom Metazoa; phylum Chordata; order Ceratodontiformes; family Protopteridae; genus Protopterus; species Protopterus annectens. The sequence continues at coordinate 514,007,328 of NC_056747.1, read as the reverse complement.
GTTATGTTTTACCATAACGTTCCATCTGGGTTGTTGATCTTCTTCCAGTCATCACTGATGGGTTCAGTTCCAAACCCTCGGAACCAAGTCGGCCTAATACCAAGCTCGCGTACAGAAAAACTCTCGAGCTAAGCTGCTACCCACAATGCCCTTCCCCCAGTTACCTCAGATCAAATTTGCATGCAACATATAGAAGATAACAGAAAGACAGAGGCCATCTCTGCACAGAAACCTTGAAACACCACAAGGACCAGAAGCTCTGCCAGGAGCCTTTGGTGGGGGATGGTGGGAGGGTGTGATGACTGGAAGAAGATCAACAACTCAGATGGAATGTTATGGTAAGACAAAACTTCTTTATCTGAAGTTGTTAATCTTCTTCCTCTTCATCACTGATGGGACAGAATCCCAAGCTACTTGGAGAACCTGGGCGGCCCTTATGGAAGAACGTTCCTGAGAACCATTGAGCCGAAGGCCGCTCTTACCCTGGAAACCAAATCCAATTTGCAATGCTTGATGAAGGTATGGGGTTTAGCCCAAATGGCTGCTGCACAAATGCCATCCATGGAAGCCCTGGAGTGGAAGGCAATGGAAGTTGCTATGGCCCTAGTTGAATGAGCTTTGATTTGAGCAGGTTTAGATTCATTTGCAAGGGAATATGAAAAGGTAATGCAATCTCTGACCATTTTGATAAAGTAACATTTGATACAGCACATCCAAATCTAGGACCAGAAAAGGAAATGAAAAGTTGGTCTGACTTGCAAAAGGACTTAGTCCTGTTCAGGTAGAAACGTAGTTGTCTATGTACGTCCAATGAATGAAAGCAGTATTCTCCCCTGTTTGAATAATTTGGGAAAAACACAGGGAGCTCAATGGACTGGCTAATAGAGAAGTTGGAAACCACTTTGGGGAGAAAGGATGGGTTAGTACGAAGGGATACTCTGTCCTTATGGAAGATTAGATATGGGCTCTTGATGCATAGGGCTTGCAACTCAGATATCAGTCTGGCTGATGTGACCGCTACCAAAAACAAAGATTTCCATGACATGAATTTTAGATCATATGTCACAGCAGGCTCAAAGGGGGGTAGAGAGAGAGACTGGAGAACCCGGGAGAGATTCCATGTCTCTACAGGCTGCCTGATAGGAGGTCTGCTATGGAAAACTCCCTTGAGAAAGGTCTTGCAAAGTCAGGTGGAGATAAGAGGGACTCCATCCGAGCCATAATGGAAATTGAAAATAGCTGCTAAATGGACTCGAATAGTAGAAGCTGATGCCCCATTGTCAAACAACTTAGAAAGGTACTGAAGAATAGCAGCTGTAGGAGTTGAAAAAGGATCTAGCATCTGATTATTTGACCAGATGGCAAATCTTTTCCATTTGTTTCTGTAGAGATTCCTGGTGGATGGTTTATGGGAGGCCAGAATAATATCTCGGACAGATGAGGAGAGGATTTTCTGCCTGGCGACTAACGGAAGTGGAGAAGCCAAGCTATCAGTTTGAGAGTGGATAGATTTGGGGTGGTCAGCCCTTGTGGGTGAGATATTAGGTTCTGATGAGTGTCCAGGATCCAAGGAGGTTGTAACAGGTGAGGCCGGAGGAAGGGAAACCACACTTGTTGAGGCCAGAAAGGGGCAATGAGGATTACTTTGCATCTCAACTGGATAGCTTTCCTTAGAAATAGGGGTATCAGAGGTATCGGAGGATAAGCATAGAGGAGATGAGACCTGCAGGCCATTCATGAGTCAAAGCATCTCTCGGTGACTCCCCATGTGGGGGGGGGGGCAAAGTAGCTGCTGCATTTTTTTGTTTGAGGGGGAAGTGAAAAGATTGCAGTAAGGCTGGACCCAATGGCTGAAGATTTCTGCCATCACGTTCGGGTTGAGACACCACTCGTGAGGACGGAGGATGCATCTGCTCAGCCTGTCCGCAATCACATTGGAGCTCCCTGGGATATGCGTTGAGATTAAAAAGTGGTTGGAAGCTATCGCCCAATGCCAAATTCTCATGGCCTCACGACATAGGGAGTAGGATTTGGTCTCTCCCTGTTTGTTTATGTACCAGACAATGGACATATTGTCCGACTTGATAGCAATTGTTCCTGACGGAAGGAGCAGATGAATTGCCTGCAATGCTAACAGCACCGCTCTTAACTCCAGGACATTGATATGCAAGTTGACCTCTAGGCTGGACCATGTGTCTTGGACTGTCTTCCACTAGAAGTGGTCCCCCCACCCTATCAGGGAAGCATCCATAGTCACTGTGGCATTGGGTTGGGGAGTCTGGAAGGGGCAACACCAAAGATTTTTGTCTGTTCTCATCCACCAGAGAAGATCTTGTTTGCAGGAGTTGGTGATGAGGATCTATGAATTCAGGGGATGGAGATCGGATACCCTCTGGAACAGAAGGAGCCATTGTAGTAGTTTCATATGCAATCTTACTAGGGGGATAATAGGGATGGCTGCCGCCATAGATCCCAGAGGCTGTAGAACTTCCCTTGCAGACACCTTCCTTTGACAGAGTATCACTTGTACTTGTAACCTTAATCTCTGAAGTCTGTGAGGAGGAAGAGAGATTTGGCTTGTTGGAGTGTTGAATACTGCTCCTATAAATTCCAATTGTTGGATGGGATGAAGGTTGGCTTTTTCCCAGTGTACTGTGATGCCTAGGAACTCCATCAGTGCTGGAGTATAGTGGAGGTCTCTGACCAGTAGGCGCTTGGTGGGGGGCAGAGAGGAGCCAATTGTCTAGATATGGAAACATCTGGAATCCCTGAAGTCTCAGATGAGCTGTCACCACTGCTAGGTATTTCATGAACACTCTGGGGGCCGTCGAAAGACCAAATGGCAGGGCTCTGAATTAGCAATGATTGGCTCCCAGCTAGAAGCAAAAGAGACTCCTGGAGCACTTGTCCATTTTGATGTAGCAATATGCATCCCAGAGGTCTATCGAGCACATCCACTCACCCTCCTGAAGAAATGGGAGAATGGATTGTATCATGACAATGTGGAATTTGGTCTGAACTACTGATTTGTTTAATTGGCTGAGATCCAAACTGGGTCTCCAGTCCCCGGTCTTTTTTGGCACCAAAAAGAATCTTGAGTAAAAACTGGATCTGCACTGGTCTGGGGGGACTTGTTGGATGACTTGTTTTAGACACAGCTTTCTTATTTTTGAAGCTGCCTCTTCCCTTTGACTGGGTGGAACATCGGGAAGGGATTTTGGAAGTCTTGGACAAGAGATTAGAGGGATGTAATAACTTCTGGAAATTATTCTCTGCACCCACTGATCATTTGTAATAGAGTGCAAGGCAGCTTGGTGCAGAGAGAAACAAGCCCTGACTGCTTCCAGAGGAAAGCAATTGGGCAGCGCTTCAGCAGCATTGATAAGGTCATCTGGAGAAAAAATCCCTGGAGTCCTTATTTCGGGGGCCCCCTCTGCCCCAAAAGGGGCATCTTCCATTATTGGAACCCCCTCTGCCTCTGGGGGAGTCCTCACCAGGTGCACTACAGAAAGGGCCTTGAGATTTTTTGTGCCATATGTTTCCACTCCTCTGGTTCCTGGAGAAAGAGTGCTGAGGCTTGGAAAAATGTAGGCCAATGGGAGACAAGGTTTTACCATCCTGCTCACACCTGGCTAATGTGTCCTTCACTTTAGAACCGAACAAAGTGGATGGTTCGATAGGGGAGTTTAAAAAGGAAGACTTGAAGGAGTCCACGAGGTCACAAATGCGCATCCAGGTGTGGCATCTCATAACTACACCTGCACATGCAGCTCTAGCCAACCCTTCGGTTGCGTGGGACAGAAACCTCATGGACGAGTTGGAGATCGACTCTAGGGTAGCAAGCTGGGAAGCAGGTTTATCACGTGCCCCATCTGAAACTTGACCCGTGAGGGTTCCAGAGAGTTCAGAGATGAGATCTCTTTGGAGCCTCATAAAATGTGCCAAGTAATTCAGAGACCTGACAGCAAAGGTCGCTGAAGCAAAAATTTGCTTCCCTAATCTGTCCACCACCTGGGACTCTCTGTTGGGTGGATGTACAGCAGGACTTTCATCCGCAAGGTCCTTTTTTGTGGCAGCCACCACCACCAAAGCATCTACTGGTAAGCCTCTAGACCAATGGGGCTGTTCCTCTGGAGGGGAGAGTATCTTGTCTGGTCTCTGGGGAATGGCCTCAATGGTATCAGGGTTCTTCCATGCCTGCTGCACAATGAGCTTGACTAACTCATTGGCAGGGGGGGGGTCACCCAAGACGTAGAGGGCCGAGAATGGAAGTCCTGCAGGAATATGGATTCTTCCAAGGAAGGGTTGGAGGGCATCCAGTCACCCCTCTGCCTCAAAATTTCCAGGATGTCTCCAAAGGGGACATCATCAGGGGGTGACTGTGGGGACCCTTCCCCATCATCGTAGTCCATATCCTCAATGAGGGACTCCTCCAGGGAGTCCACTGATTTCCTCTTACATGTCCATTTCAGAGGTGGTTCTTCAGTGGGAGTATCTGAAGAAGACTCAGAAAGGAAGTTACCCTGTACAATGGTTTCCTGAGGCTTGAGTTCTTGGCGTCCTGGGGGGGGGGTGGCCTGTGATAGCTGCAGCTCAGAAGGAGCGGGGGAAGGTCCGACATAGGAGGAGTACTTTCCAAAGCAAGCACCCTCTCCATCAACCAGAAGGCAGGCCTTCCCAAAGAGGAATGGAAGCCCGGAACCATGGAAGACAATCTCAGAACCAGGGTCACGGCCCTCTCCCGAGGATGGAGCCTCAAGCAAAAACTGGGTGGGAGTCCCCCCCAGATCTGAATATGGAGCCGATGAAACAACTGGAACCATACCTGGAGCCGAGGGTTCCACCTGCCCCAAGCATGAGACTGAGGAAGGGATTGTTCCGAAGGAGCCAAAATAAAAAGGGCCCTCGGAGCCTCAGAGAAAGTCACTGTTGGCGCCAAGGAGACCTCCAACAGATGTCAGAGCTATGGGCCTCAGAACTGAAGAGTCCAATGGAGGAGAATATGCAGGGGCAATGGACCCAAAACCCGGAGTAGGATGGGTTTTAGGAAAATGTGTAATCCCTCTGGATGTCAGCTGCTGATTGAACAGGTGCACCACATCCAATTCAGATAGACTCCTGGTGGACCTTATTGACACTCCTGAGGGGGAGTCAGGTCAGTCCAAAAATGGGCTAAAGACTTGTCCTGCAAACAGATCCAAAGACGGAGAGTACTGGGTCTGTGGTGTAGTAAAAGTCAGCACTGAGGATTCCAGTTTCAAAACAGGCAAAAGGGGGACTATCGGTGCTGAGAAAAGGCTCAGAGCCAAAGTAATAGCTGGAGCGGAAGTCATTATCGGCTCCAAAGTAGTCGTCGGTACCAATCTTGGAATGGAGATGGGAGATGTTGGTGTCAAAGTAATGGTAGGCAATGAGGCTGGAGCTGAAATCACAGTTGGAACTGTAGCAGTCAGTGCTGAGGGTGGTGCCAATGTGGAAGTCATCACAATATCTGTAGAGGCCACTGGAGCAGAGTTCGGAGCTGAGGTGGTCGGAACTGTGGAGGTGAATGAGGCTTGCCCTTATCACTGGCCAGTGAAGAAGGGTCAGAATGAGGACATTTTTTGTGCGTAGATGGAGGGGTTGAGATCTCTGATGTAGAAAGATCCTCAGAAAAAGGAGAAGGAAGCAGGCCTTTCAGAATAAGTTTATTCCTTCTTTCATTCAGCATCCGCTGACTGAAACTGACACAAAACTGACAGGGAGGTTTCACAAATAAGTGTGGAACCCCCAGACAATATACACATTCACATGCAGGTCACTATTGAGGAGTCTACCATTGCAGGAAGTGCAATGCTTAAACCCCGAAGTCCCTTTCTTTTCAGACATACTAAATATATCGATACAACAATCCAAAAAAGGATAGAGAAAGGAAGGAAAAGAGAAAAATACCAACAATGGTATTAAGAATACCACAATGGTAAGAAGATGATACCTGTGGGTAGAGCTGGTTAAGATAATAAGAAATAGAAGAGTTTTAAGAGAAAAACTTACAAAATACTGTACATTTTGAAAAAGTACAACACTTAGCTGGAGAGGTCGGTGAAACGCTGCTATATGGCTGCGTGGCAAATGAGATCTGAGGTAACTGGGAGAAAGGTATTGTGGGTAGCAGCTCAGCTCGAGAGTTTTTGGTGTACGCTAGCTTGGTATTAGGCCGACTCGGTTCCGAGGGCTCAGAACCGAACCCATCAGTGATGAATAGGAAGAAGATTAACAACTTCAGATCATGTGTTTCAGTAACGTGTATTTAATCACCTTATGTTTAGTCAGTTTTATTCATAGTATTACCTTCCTACTGGCACTGTTTAAAACTTTGACTACTTGTACTGGCTACTGTACTAATTATATTAGTGTTGTTCATTGGTTATTGTCTTCTCATGATTGTTCATTGATATTTGATACTAGCCGCAGTGGTGCAGCGGTAGCATTGTCACCTCACAGCAAGAGGTTCTCCCGTTCAATTCTTGGCTGGAGCACCTTCTGTGTGGAGTCTGCATGTCTTCCCCGCGGGCGAGTGGCATTCGAAAGACATGCATGAATGGGCGTGCCTTCATTGAAGGTTGGGCATCAGGCTGGCACCTTGGCACCGTAAAAAAAAACTACTGCAAATCATTAGCAGACCAGATTTTCACTGTGGCGACCCCTAACTGGGAAAAGCTGAAAGAAGAACAACCACCTCATTTTTTCCTGGTATTCTGAAGAAGTTGTGTAATCAAGCAAGAACGAAAGCTTAAACATCAGTTGAGAGTCCATGTTTTTATTTTTATTTCTACAGTTTAATACTCTTTCTTGAAAAGTTTTTTTTTTTTGTGTGTGTGTGTGTGTAGATATACATATATATATATATATATATATATATATATATATATAGCTAGCTGTTCTCCAGCGCTATGCTTTAAAGCCCAAATAGGCTAAAATAAAAGACCACAACACTCCGGAAAGTATCCTTTCATCCTTTAATCTGGCAGACATGTTCTGCCACACTCAACAAACCAAGGTTTTGCCTCATGGCATCATCAGTGTATATTTCCGGAAAGAGGAAGCTCCTTTTTATACATTTGCATTTAAAGCAATATTTTTATAAAGCATTACTGACTGATATCACCGAATGTGTAGTTAATATTATACATGTTATAGCATATAATCATAAATTATGCATACATTGGTCAGCCCTTTAGTACACACCATTATTCCCCCAAAAGAACTTATTTATAAACATAAATATGAATACATCTGTTCAGAGAATATCTATAATTCAAATTACTAGATGTCAAAAATAGCAAATATTCCTATCCATTTACCAGTGTTCATTTAAACCAGGTTGCTTTAAGAGCAAATGTATAAAAAAGGAGCTTCCTCTTTCCTCCTCTGTCCCCTACAAAAACATCAACTTGCTCAAGTATTATAAACTGAAACCCAATAAAACCTGCAGACTGTAAACTGTGTTTTCCTAAGGCATTAGAGCAGTCATTGTGTCTGATGACTGCCAGGTGCTCCTTGATGTAGTCAGATAGCTTCCTGAGTGTTTTGCCAATATAAAGAGAGTCACGTTTTTTAAATATACCTGCGTACACAATATTACTGCTTTTGCACTTGTAATGTCTTTGAAAAAACGCTTTGAAGTTGCAGTGCTTAAACATGAACAAAGACCCTGTAAAGATAAAATTACAATTACACATTGACCACAATTAAACATGCCCTGAGGCTTGTCTGTAGTGCTAAGGCTCTGTAGCAGAAAGAAAGATTAATTTCTCTCAAAATTGGTTCTTAAGGTTTTTGTCCTGTTGTAAGAGAAATGTGGAGTATCACCAGGAAGTGCAGAAAATTCTGCTTTGTCTGTAATAATTCCCCAATTTCAAGTGATGATGTTACAGATACTGTGCATATCAGTTCTAATAGGTAAATGGAAACTAAGGCATTTATCCTGCTGTGGTGTACTTTTCTGCATGGCAGTTAACCCAAATTTTATGTTTGTTTTGTTTTTTCTTTCGGCTTTTCCTGGTTAGGGGTCGCCACAGCTGAACTTCGGTCTGCTAATAACTGGCATTCGATTTGTTATGGTGCCGAGGTGCCAGCCCGATGCCCAACCTTCAACGAAGGCATGCCCATTTACGCATGTCTTTTGAATGCCAGTCGACCACAGGGAGGACATGCAGACTCCAGACAGAAGGCCCTCCAGCCGAGAATTGAACGGGAGAACCTCTTGCTGTGAAGCGACAACGCTAAGATATCTTGCAGAAATTACCTCAGAGAATTTGTTGACAGTCAGGTTTGCAGGGTAATTTTGATGCAAAAACATATGTTTCAGTAAGCAAGCCTCTTGTAGGAATTGTTCATCATTACTGACAATACGTGAGATCTGAATAAATTTTCCCTTAACAATATTAGCTTTAATAAACTGTGGATGTTGACTGTGGAAATCAAGAACATTGTTTTTATAAGTGTCCTTTTTATGTACCACAGAGCTAAGTAAGTTAATGATAGGGTACAATATAATTTCAGTATCCACAAAATAAATTTTATGTCCGAAACTGGATAGAACAAACCTTAAAAAACCTATACTATTGGACAGTGAATTAACAAACAAAAAGTAGTTCTTGTTTTGTCCCTTTCTAAATAAACACATCATCAATATAACATCTATACAAAATAACATTTTCAAAGTCATTTAAGTGACACTTATAAAAACAATAGCTAGCTATGTATGTATGTATGTGTGTGTATATATATATATATATATATATATATATATATATATATATATATATATATATATATATATACATTGGTGAGTGCAGCCATAACTTACATGTATACATTATTATGGGCTTCCAGAATTTTAATTGTACCTCCACATAATACACTATCACATGGCATATATAAAGTACCTGACATTTTTTAGTGTATGCAAACCCCGGATTATCATTGGCAAACTTTTCCCTCCTGTAATACCATTTGTAATGAGAACTAGTGTCCCCTTAACTAGTTATTAAAAGGATTAAGGGGCAGCTGCCCTCTTACAGATGGCATTTATGGAAGATTAACAGAAACTGAAAAATACAATCTGCACTTCCTGCTTAAGTGTAGAATAAGTTTGTAGTTTTAACTGTTTCGTTTTTATTTGTGGTTTCATTTTATCCTATGGCCAACTAGTTGGTAGCACCATTTTACTTTAGGTACAGAGTGAATATGATTTCTCAGTAGACTTATTTTAATATGAGTGGAAACAGACTGTGCAAAGTGGTACTGGCTTCAAATCATTTTGACAGTTATTTTATTTCTAAGCCTCACTCATGCTCATTGCATTTGGTAATGTAGGCCAGCTTATGAAAACTATGTAACTCTGTTTTTGACACTGTACAATTCATCACTACTGTTTTAACAAACTGCAACTACAGTGGCTATGCCAGTTCAGGTTGCACAATTGACTACGAAGCTAGAGACACAGGCTATGACTGTCTTGAACGCTATCATTATGAGTGGGCAAAAGCAAATGCACTGAGGACTGGAATCCATGACCTGCATTCACAGAAAAACCTTTTAAAGTGTTTTTTGCAGGGGGCAAGCCCCCCCTGCGCCCCCACCCCCTCACCCCACCCCAAACTTATACCAACTCTATGATTGCACCAACTCTAAGAAGGGGCGAATTCCCACCAAAAAGGAATAATTTCTGGCACAGCTCACGGACTGTGATTTCCTATAGAGGGAACACCACTTGTCGACAGGTTAAACCTTGGGAAAATAAAGCTTGAGCATTAAATCTTTGTCCACCAGTGGGTTACCCTTATAGAGACATCACTGTACCTACAGCAGGCCTAGAATAAAATGATCCAGGCAGAAGTCAACCATATCTAGATTTTGTATGCTATTGAGATTACTCTGAGAAAGTTGAAACATCTGACTTTACCTCATTCTTCAAGTACACTTGATGAGATGCCGTTACACAGCAGCGTACAATTCACGGAAAGCAGATATAATGACTTGCACATAAATTTAAAGAAATTGGTAAATGGAAAGGGAAGTGGAAGTGAGATATTTACAACAGAAGATAACTGAAACTTAAATGTATTATGAGAGTAGCAGAACTGTAGACAATCTCAGTAAAAAATGGAATGAGGTGATACAAGAATTTCTTGTCATAAATTATATATACCATGAGACACACAGTCACAAGCACAGTAGAAATCATATATTAAAATCTGCAGATACTAATGATAATTTTCTGAAATCGTGCTTTGATCGTTTCTATAATATTACTGTGAGTAGCACAGAGACATGACATTTACTTATCAGTCTAATTTTATTTTTAACTGATATTATACTGTCAAGATATTTAAAGTACTTAAATATATGAACACATTATTACAGAAAGCCTGTCTGCAGGTATGGCATTTGTGTAGGATACAACAAATTCAATTTGTCTATAAATCAGAACAAAGTTGCCTTGTGTGGATTTGTGCACTAGGTAGCTTGACTATGATTCGTGGCCATTGTCTGTTGCTATTAATAAATGTGATATAAACAATGTTAATCAATTTAAAAAGCCATATACAAAACAAATCATAGGAAATAGGCAAATAATCTCAGTGCCCATTCACACCTTGCCAGTGCCATCCTTAGACCATCCTTAGACCTTCTCTTCCTTTTCAAGTAGCGAAAGGCCTACTCTCAAGGTTTAAGTGGTGTAATCATTGCCTCAAAAGTAATGTAATCATAATTAAATGGTGAAAGCAGGCTATAGCTATACTGTTGCTACAAAGGCATAGTTATCTGACTGATCCATCACTGCCATATTTACCTAGTCCAGTTTAATCAAGCTCTATAGACTGAAGAGACAGCCTGTACTGTTACAGCTTCCAGGGGCTGGCAGCCTTGAAATTAGTTATATTAGAGAGAGAGATTGTGTTAGTGGCAAAACAGGTACCACATTCACTTTTGGTGTTGGACAGCCAGAAGGCTATGGATTTTATTACCACTTCAGGTGACTGTATTGCTGACACTGCAGTGCAGCATTTGTGTTGGAGGTAGGGGTAAGGTGAGGGTGCTGCACTCCTGAGAGGCCAGGGTTCCTTATTCAAATGAAAAGTTAAACTGGTGTCCCATTGACTTGAGTGGGTGGTAGATCAGGTGGTTGCAAAAGATCCCACAAAACTAATCAAAAGAGTAAGGAAGCTCCCTGATGCCCTTGCCAGTTTCCCCTAGTGATAGAAATACCACATTGAGTGTGTCCCTTGAAAAAGAGGCCATTAGTTTAGTGGGACTAACCTGATCAACAAAGGATAAAAAAAAACTTTGATTTTGGTGTTCTGGGCTAGGCTGTTAATGGTTTAATGACTGATTACCAAGTATCTAGACAAAAACTTGTGGGGAATGTGGAGTCTTCACCCTTACACAAAATACAGTTGATAGATTGCCCACCCATTCACCTAGTTTTGATGAATGTGGCAGGGATGAAGTAGAGAACATAGTAAAAACATTAAATAATGACTGGGAAGTGGGAGACATGGGAAAGGGAGAAGCTGGTGAGGTATAATTTCCATGTGGCTTTGGTATGGATCAGATTTTTGAGGTTAACAGGAAGATGATGTTCCTTTAGATAAAGTCAGACGGATGTGGTGTAGTACTTAAAACAAGGAGATTAGCAAACCAAAATGAAAGGTAGAATGTGTGTTGAGTATACAAGAAAACTGTGTGGGACATGGGAAAAATGTTTAGATCCATATAGAAAATCAGAATGCTGCACAGACACATACATGGTTAAAGCACCTGGGAAACAGTGTAGGCTAGGCTAGATAAGCAAGAAAGAGCATCAAAAAGGAAGGAAATCCAAGAGTAAAGAAGTGAAATCGTGGGACAGGTCACTAAAGGGAGGGAACAGTGATGAAGAGGACAGCAATGTTGTTTGGTAGGGCAAAACTAAGTATCATGATGACAGTCATTGAATTGAAATCTTTCATCATTTAGGAATGGAAGGGTTTAAGTAGGCTAAGGCTACAAAAGAAGAATTAAACAAGAATGACAAGGACTGGTCAATGAAGAACATTACAAGTGAAGGAATGTAATAGCACTGAATAAATAGCTGTCATGCTTATTTATGGATATTACTTTACATATGTACTTTGTTGGAGGGAGACCATTAAGGAAGGAGATTAGTTGAATACAGACAATGGTAGTTCCAATGCTAGGCAGAGCAAATCAAGCCCTGTTTATTATATAAAAAAAAAATTGGGTTAAATACCATGCGATTTTTCATGTTATTATAAATAATCTGCCTACCAACCTCATGCAACTTAAAAAAATGTAGTGAAACTTGGGGAGCTCTGCACAAAGCTTGCTGGAGCAGTAGCTTCCTCTGATTTGCTGCCAACAGCACAATTACTTAAAAATAAATAAATAAACCACAATATCTGTCAGTGGTAACTAAACAAAGACCACTGCCTGCATTAACCACTTTGGGCATAAAACAATAACCACATATAAAGGCAACCAGCTAAAGAACCACAATTAGAGTGCTAAAATCTTTATTCTCCATTTTCATCTTATGACTTCATCTGAAGACTAAGATGCTGGTTTTCATACTGCAAGGGGACACAGAGGAATCCATACAGGTTGATATAGCCATGTAACACAGACCACTGCATGCCAGGGAGCAGTATGTCAGCTGTCTCAGATTCAGTACTAGTGAATGGGCAAACAGGAGGAAAAGCATAGACATGGGTACAGCAATAGACTAGTAAGCTAACAAGGGTCCGTATCCCTTCAGGCTCATGCATCACAACACCTCTAGACATGTGGTAATAACTATAACATGCACACCCCCTTGAGACTTATTACTCATAGATATATATATATATATATATATATATATATATAGATATATATATATATATATATATATATATATATATAAAAGTATGCAATATATTTAGATGTTTTGCATAACATTTCAGCATAGAAAGTGTGGGATTATGGTTTTAAAAAACTTTTCAGTAGGCAACTGGTCTCAGGATGCTGATGCTGCCACTTTAAACTATGTATATATTGCTGCAGTGACCAGCACGATAAAATGAAACAAAATTCATCTGACTGTTGTATACATATCTATACAGAATTTACAGTTATGAGATCATGCACATATTCTGCTAAAATGCATTTAATCTAACAAAACTAACTTTCCTTTCATTGAAAATCCATTTGTTTAACTCACTAAACCAATCAAAAAACAGAATGTTTCTTTTTCCAACTGACTAGACTAAAAAAAAAACTTATTCAAACAGGCATGCACCAGAGGATGATAAGCAGTATGAAACACCAATTTTCAGTTAACACCATCTTTGGGAAGTGGGATGTACATACACCAAAATGGCTCATATGCTACCAAAACTAAATTTATGTCAGAACATGTCATAAATGTAGATACAAAACAGAAAGGAAAGGGCTCATGTAGCAAGGTACCATCACTGGGGATAAAGAAACATGATTAAGGTCTGCATAGCAAAAGTTTGTCTTTGAAAGCATTCCAAGGGAAAGTAGAGTGCTGTAAAATCTTACCATAACAGTATATGTACTTTTCACTGTTCTTCATTGTAGGGAGCTCTTGCCAAAGATAGCCCAATGTCCAGCCAGTATACCCAAGTCTTCATATATATATATATATATATATATATATATATATATATATATATATATTACAAATGTTTCAAGCACGGGCATTAAAGCCCTTCTAGCTTGCCAATATGCCAAAACACTTGTTCCCATAATAAATGTCCAAGCTGTTCTTAAAAATATCTAAACTAGTACTTGCTTTAATGTAATTTGGTAATCTGTTCCAAGCATCAACTACTCTGTCAGAGAACCAATTAGTACACTTCTCATTCCTATAGAATCTTCTACATAGGTTATCTGACAATTCTGTAGTACTTTTTGATAACCTTAAACATTCCCAGAGGTAGCTGTCCCTAAATGCCCTATATACCTGAATAAGATCTCCTCTTAAATATCTGTAAGAAACACTGTACAAGTTCAGATATTTTAGTCTTTCATAATAACTTAGATTTTCACATGCATGGATGCCCTTAGTATATTTCCGTTGTACTCTTTCCAGTTTATTCATGCTTGTTTTCCTATAGGGTTTCCATACTGTTATTCCATACTCAAGTTTGGGTCTAATGTAACTAACAAACAATGACGTCATTATGTTTGATTTCCTAGACTTTATAAATCTTTTTGTATAACCTATAGTTCTATAACTGCCAATAGCCAATTGGTTGATATGATTAGGAAAAATTCATACCTGAATCTACCCATATACCCAGGTCCTTAAATGAGTCTACAGTTTCAATCACTGTGTGCTGTATTAAATATTCACCTTTCAGTTTATGTCTCCCAAATCTCATATGCTTAGTTTTTGATGCATTTATGAACATATTATTCTGCTGTGCCCAAATGGTCAATTTAGTCAAATTATTTTGCAGACATGCCTTATCTGCAACATTTATAATCAGTTTACACAATTTCAGGTCGTCAGCATATAGACTGTAGAACACCTCAGATGAAAAAGTAAGGTCTGAAAGATACAATCTAAACAAGTGAGGGCCTAGTACAGAGCCCTGTGGGACACCTTGACTGTAACCAAGGATTTCACCTGTCCAGTTGGTGTGTGATACTTGCCATGTCCTATTTGTAAGCCATGCAGCTATCCATCTTATCAACAGCACATCAATACTTAGTTGTACTAATTTATTGATTAGTGTTTTGTGCATGGCCCTGTCAAATGCTGAAGTTAAAGCTATATAAATCACGTCACAGCACATTTTTTCATTCATAGCTGTTATTATATTGTTATAGAACATCATGTTACAGGTGGTAATAGATATATTTTCAACATATGCATGCTGATATATGGTTTCAAGTCCCAACCTATCCAGTTCTGACAACAACGTATCCAGTATTACCTTCCCCATTATTTTTCCATAACATGAAAGTAGACTTAAGGGTCTATATGATTCGGGGTTTGTCCTACTCCCCTTTCCCTTACAGACAGGTTTAATAAGTGCATGTCTCCAATC